>NC_042618.1:474197606-474440106 GCF_901001135.1 Rhinatrema bivittatum
AAAGGACATCGCCACCTATCCCATGACTTTTTATTTTTTCTAGAAGCCTCTCATGAGGAACTTTGTCAAACGCCTTCTGAAAATCCAAGTATACTACATCTACCGGTTCACCTTTATCCACATGTTTATTAACTCCTTCAAAAAAGTGAAGCAGATTTGTGAGGCAAGACTTGCCCTGGGTAAAGCCATGCTGACTTTGTTCCATTAAACCATGTCTTTCTATATGTTCTGTGATTTTGATGTTTAGAACACTTTCCACTATTTTTCCTGGCACTGAAGTCAGACTAACCGGTCAGTAGTTTCCCGGATCACCCTTGGAGCCCTTTTTAAATATTGGGGTTACATTTGCTATCCTCCAGTCTTCAGGTACAATGGATGATTTTAATGATAGGTTACAAATTTTTACTAATAGGTCTGAAAATCTAACTGTTCCACACCCATGATTTATAGCATAGGCCTCAAGACTACCTTTCTCTCAATAATTGTGCTGTGTTTGTATTACTCGTGTCTCCAATTGGCCCATTGAGCAGACATCAAGTCTCAGAATTTAATCCTAGTCATACCATCTTCTATGAGCACTAGAGGTGGTTTGGGGTGTTGCATTTGGAAGCATAGTCCACATTTGTAGAAACTAACTTTGAATTTGAAGTTATGCTCTTCTTTTCAGGCTATGTAGTGGGATATGATATATACCCGTCCTTCCGTAATGTTTCTTTTAAAGATGGCTATGCTGAAGTGCATCTTTATCCTATCTTAGATTAACACTAGTCTTACTAGCTATGATTCTTAGTGTATGAAATTAGCCTCTTTGCTCTTCATTACCAGCAGCTCCATTCACTGGGAAGGCATTTAGCCTCATGATTAGTCTGTCGTTGCCACCTCAGCTACCCTATATCCTCCTGTGGCAGCCTATCCCAGGTGAATGAAATATCAAATATCATCTGAAAATATAAATAAAAGGCTTCAGTGTCCTCACACTCCATCACAGTTACCATTGTGTGGCTGTTACTTCACAACCACTTTCATTTTATTATGTGTATGTTCCTGGTTCTAACTCTTGCTTTGGATTAAATAGCTCTGGTTCGATTTTCGATGTCCAAGTATTTCTGTTTATTGTACATCGCTTTGAGAGATTTATCTAATATGTAAGGCGATTAATAAGTGCTGCTAAGTAAATAAATAAATACATCTTTTATTTATTTATTTGTTTTATTTATTTGTTGATTTTTATATACCGACATTCGTGGGAACATCATTTTACTAGTATGTATCATTTTGAACCTTTGGGGGAAAACAGGATTTTCTATCTCAAGTTTAAACTTGACTGACGGAGCCGAATCTGAACTTTCTGTGAAATGAGAGAGAAAATTCCCCAGAGCTGATGACACATGGAACATTGATTGATGTTTATTTAAAATGCAACTTCAGGGTATATTTATATCTACAATGTGAAAGTTACACACCATAATATTATGTGTTATGCCGGCGGTGTTGGCACCTAATCACAATGATAGGCTAGCTGAATGAAAAAAGCAGACATCAGTAAATCTAAAAATATAGATACACACTGTAGGATCTTATTATTCACATTCATTACCTTGTCTGGATAATGTTTAGTTTTATTGTTATGATCTGCTCTAGTTTATGTCAGATTTTCTTGATACCGTGTGATGCTCATATATTTCTTTTGTAATGGGAAACTCCTGCAGTTTAATTGTGAGCCCACTGGATGGTGTGAGGGGGTGTTTCTTTTCCTGCTGTGGAGAGTGAGTGTGCTGGGCTGGGCTTGTCACAGATGGCTTCATTCTGGATCATTTTTCTGCTTTGAGAGAGTCCCATCTTACCATCTTCCATGTAAGATGTCTCCACATCCTGTGATGTCTCTCAGATTCCGAATTTTGTGAAAAATTTAAAGTTTATTTCCGTCCACCATCTTAAATGTTGGGACACATATTATGGGGCGGATTTTCAGAGCCCTGCTCGCGTAAATCCGCCCAAAACCGGGCGGATTTACGCGAGCAGGGCCCTGCGCGCCGGTAAGCCTATTTTACATAGGCCTACCGGCGCGCGCAGAGCCCCGGGACTCGCGTAAGTCCGGGGTTTTCGGAGGGGGCGTGTCGGGGGCGGTCCCGGTCGTCGCGGCGTTTTCGGGGCGTGTCGGCAGCGTTTTGGGGGCGGGTACAGGGGCGTGGCTATGGCCCAGGGCGGTCCGGGGCGTGGCCGCGCCCTCCGTACCCGCCCCCAGGTCACGGCCCGGCGCGCAGGAGGCCCGCTGGCGCGCGGGGATTTACGCCTCCCTCCGGGAGGCGTAAATCCCCCAACAAAGGTAAGGGGGGGTATAGACAGGGCCGGGCGGGTGGGTTAGGTAGAGGAAGGGAGGGGAAGGTGAGGGGAGGGTGTTAGAGGATTCCCTCCGAGGCCGCTCCGATTTCGGAGCGGCCTCGGAGGGAACGGGGGTAGGCTGCGTGGCTCGGCGCGCGCCGGCTATACAAAATCCATAGCCTTGCGCGCGCCGATCCAGGTTTTTTAGTAGATACGCGCGGCTCCGCGCGTATCTACTAAAATCCAGCGTACTTTTGTTTGCGCCTGAGCGCAAACAAAAGTAGGCCTATTCGCGCTCCTTTTAAAATCCGCCCCTATGTATATAAGTTGCGTTACCACCTTCAAGCCGTATGCTTGAATATGTACATAAGTTTGCTATATCGCCTTCAAACTTTATGCTCTCTTTCCTACGTGCACTCGCTTTGCACCTCCCAGTTCTTCCTTACCCTGTTTTTTGTAACTGCTCTCTTCCTTCTTTGTTTCCCCCCTGTTACATTTAAACTGGCATGATATCTCTGACGATGGTCGGCCAAGAGAAATCACAAATAAATAAATAAATAAATCAGCATTTTACTATATATAAAAGCACTCAGAATTCCAGTAGATTATCCCTACCAAGTCTGTAGTACCGATATTTACTGGAGATGCTGAAGAGTCTTTGACAATATCAAGGTGAACTAGAGGAGTGAAAAGAGCAGACTGGTGTCTTTCTCTCTGTAATTACTGACATTCTCCTTTAGCACTGCACAGGTTTGCAGTGTTAGTGAAGCTGTGAATACTCCCACTGTTTGTATGCTCTTGCGGGGGTGGCTCAAGGCAACGAGATGGCGCAAAATATCCGCAATGTTTTTCCTTCAAGCAGGGCAACTCAGGATGAATCCTGGTGGCATCGCTCAAAGGACGCTGGCTCTAGGGCACATAGCGCACCCACCATCCCCCACCCCAGCTGATCCCTGTTCCTCAGGAGGGGTGGGGGCCAAATGTAAGGAAGTCAGACGGGTGGAGGAAGAAAGGCACCCAACTCCCCTAGATTGCCATGGATTAGCAGTGGTGGCACATGTTCTCTGTCCCCTGACCTCTGCACTCTCTCCATTCCCTTCCCCAATTCTCCAGTGCTGGCCTTTGAAATACAGAAATATACATTCTCTAAATATAGAAATGCATCTATAAAATAGAAACATTTTTTCATTTTCTATCAATCATGTATCCCAGGATCCCACATCACCAGTAGAACTCAGCCAAAAAAATCTCCAACACAAATTTCAAATTTTGTCTAACTATGAAAGAAGTAAAACATACCCTAGACTATGTATACCTTGGCCTGACATTAACTATCTGGCAACTTGGCTGTAAGACATTACAAGAAAAACTCCTAAGGGTCTTACATGCACTAAAATTACACCCTCTTACACACACACACCCTCTCATACACAAGATCCTCTCATACACACACACACACACACACACACAAGATCCTCTCATACACACACACACAAACTCACACACACAAGATCCTCTCACACACACACACAATCCTTTCATACACAAGCTCCTCTCATACACACACACACACACACAATCCTCTCATACACACACACACCCCCAGACGCCCTCTCATACACAGTATCTCTCACATAAGGCATTCACTCTCACAGAGACAAGTCTTTCACTCATATTTGTGCAGGTAGCTTTTCATGGGAACAATTATATGCATATTTTTGAAAATTCAACAGTGTGCTCATAAGTACAGAGCCTTCCCCCAATCCCACTCCTAGAATGTTTCCTCTCACTGCAGGAGAAATTACATACATAGAGACTTTGATCCACACATAGGGTGGGCAATTGTTAAAAAGCCCATTTACTGGTGGAAATGCCTTTTGAAATTACTCTTACAGCTTCTTTTGAACATCCGTACCTCAAATTTTTACAAACCCAGTTTAAAATTGCATTACAACACATGGAAACTAACACATTTTAAGAGGCATTGGTTCTCTGATTTTCCATAGCATCCTATTCGATCTCCCATGCATAAATGTCTTTGCCACCTACCACCATCCATAATTATGCCCCACTGTATAAATCACAAAGGTCACATCCTTCCTTATGACTCCAAGCACCATCAAAGATTCAGACCCTTATCTGAAGCCGTTTCTGAATTATAAGGGGGAGGACACCACATACACAGCCATGCAAACCACAACACACAGTCATCGGTACAACCACAATTTCATAATGATACCTGTATGCACAAAAAAACCCAAACAAAAAACCCAGTAACTATCTTCTGGATAGAATTCTTAGTCTAAAAACAATCTAAGACGTAAATTCAGTTGTAGAGCAGGCCTTAACCTTAAAAAATTAAACAAAAAATTCCACTAGACTGCCATACTAGTGAAGCACGTTCTCTCTCACATACACAGATATATGCTCTCTCACGTTCTCTCTCACACACATACATGCGCGTACATTCTCTCATGCATGCACTCTCCCTAGTACAGAGGCTTCCTCAGGCCTGCACAGCTACTTTCTCACATACACATGCAGTCTTACATGCTATTTGCTCTCATACACACATGCTCCTACACATGTTCACGCACATGCGCTCTCACATGCTAATTGCTCACATACACACATGCTGTGTTCTCTTACATGCTAATTGCTCACACATATTCTCTCTCACTCATACATACATGCTCCATCTCACATACATATGTCCCCTCTCTCTCACACACACACACACACACATTCTTGCTCTCTCTCTCCCCGGAACATACAAGCTGACAGGGCCTCTTCTCTTTGGCTGTGCAGCCCCGCAGCCTGCAGCCTTCTATTTTCCACCTTGCAGCCCAACTTCAGCCATGCAGCCCAGCCAACGGCGGCCTCTGCTTTTCCTCTGCATGGTCCAGCCGCTGGCAGCCTCTTCTTTTCCTCCGTGTGGCCCAGCCGCACAGGGGCATCTTATTTTCTGCCGCGTGGCCCAGCACAAGTTAGCCCTGCAATCACATGACTGGCCTGACCGACCCACCAAGGCATGCCCGAAGCCCCAATAGGCCAATCCACCCTGACAGGCCCCTTTGAAAATCCAAAGATAAACTGGACCGAGCCAAGCGTAGGGAGAAGGGAACCAGGCTGGGACAACCAGGGACTGAGGGAACTGGGATCAAGGGGGGTGGGCATAGATAGAGAGAGAGGCCAAGCTGGGTTGGGGTGGGGGAGGGAGAGAAAGCGGTGGGCTCGCAGATATCCAAAACCAGGGCCTCACTTTATAGCAACAGCAGCGCCGCACGAGGCAGAACAAAAAGGTGAGCCTGCGCGCCGCGGTGAAGTAGGACGCTCATGCCGCTCTAGTTTCGTTAGGCATTGATATGAGGCAGATGCTGCAGGGGAATTTGTTTTTGTGGGGGGGGGGGGCATTTTTTGCCGCCTCAAAATTCTGCCGCAGGAAGTAGCCGCCTCACTCTGCCTCGCTATAGAGCCACCCTTGTGCTGGCGCAATGCGATCTTCAGTGATTGGGGCCGATGCTATAATGTTTGCGGAAAGCGCATGCTGACTTTTCAGCGCCTGCTTTCTTAACGCACGCATGGCGCCCGCAAGGGGGGCACCGTGCAATATATAAATTAGGGGGTCGTGCTAGGAAGGAGGCGCTAGGGTCTCCTTGCTAATGCTACCCACCACGGCTGCCGGTTATGAAGACCAACGCCAGTAAACTCGGCCTCTGTTTTCATAACCGGCCATCTGCCAGTAATGAAAATGGCCGCCGATAAATTCGGCGGCCATTTTCATTACTGGCAACAGGCCGGTTATGAAAACCAAGGCTGAGTTTACCAGCGTCGGTCTTCATAACGGTGGTCTGCTGAGTTGTTTTATTTTATTTTTTTTACTTTAAAAAAGAAGTACAGATAAGCAGTTTTTCTGTACTTCTTTTCAATGCGCTCAGCTATTAACGCCTGCTCCAGGTCTGAGTGATAAATGTGCATCTGAGATGTACATTTATCTTTTTGCATGTGGAGTTAATGAGTAATAGGCTTATTCACATGCATTTGCATGTGATGAGCGCTATCTCATTCACTCTGCGTCGGACGTGCGTTAAATAGGCGCTAATCCCCCTATTGCATTAGGGGGTGGATGAGCGCCTATTTATCCGGCGTCCGACTGTGGGTTATACAGTGTGCTCGGCTGGGCGCACTGTATTGCATCAGCCCCATTGATAGCTATGCAAATTGACTGTTGCAGATTAATACATACTGAATAACTTCCATATGTTGTGCATATCCATACTGTTCAAGCACTTTCTGGACTTCTGGGCTTTCTCACATTTTGCAACTATGACAAAAATGTATATCTGGCCCTAAGAACGATATTTAGAGGCACCCCAAAAAATCTTGGAGCACTTTTTGTGCAAGTTTTTTCTCTTGTATACTTTTTTGCCTTGTTCTGTGTGCTTTCAACAAAGCGTGATTAATTTCAAAATGATTCAAGCTGTAAGAAGGCCAACTAATAACTCGGGGTGAGATTCTGGTGATGGTCTAGGTTTTGTGGGGCAGTTTTATATGCACAGTCAAAGGTACAAACAGCACAATGGACATCAGTGAAGATTTGATGTGTTTTGGAGTGATGTCAGGTACACAAAGACGAGATTTGTACATTGTAATCTCGACCTAGCTTGATAGCAGCTAGGTAGAGTACATTGAGCTAGGTCGAGAGTACATTGTACAAATCTCACCTTTGTGTACCTGACATCACTCCAAAACACATCAAATCTTCACTGATGTCTACTGTGCTTTGTACCTCTGACTGTGCATGTAAAACCTAGGCCATCACCAAAACCTCACCCCGAGTTACTAGTTACCCCTTTTACAGGGGTATAAAAGTTTACTAAAATGTGTGCTTCCCCAGAGGCGCGCGCTCTCTCTCCCTCTCGAAATAGGATTTGTGATATTTATTGCAAATCCAGTTTTGGGCATAATGCCAGGTAAAAAGGTGTAGTTATTTCCGGCATTAAATCGTATGATAGCGTGCGTTAAGCAGTGTTAAACACCACTCATTTTCATAAACTCTGCTCAAACTTCTCCCTTTTGACTAAATTTTTTGAATCTGCATACACATTTCGTGATGCATTATTTATCGCATGTGTTATGGCGTTATCATGGGCGTTAAGGCCGTAATGCCCGCAATAATGCCCTAGCGCGATTTGATGAATGACCCCCTAAGTGGTGGCCACTGAATATCCAGCTAAGGCCTGGATTCATCATTCCTCGCAGAACGATGAATCCTGCGAAAGCCCGCAGCCTTCGCACCACGGCGGTGCGCCGGCTGCCGGCTTTCGCACCGAATAGCACCACCGTGAAAGGTGGTGCTATTCGGCGCGCTACTGCCAGCGATAATTTTAGTAACATATACACGGATATCCAGCAGCAGAGCTGTGCTGCTGAATATCCCATTTAAGTTAACTGGATAAGTCTTCTCTGATTAACTTCAGTAAACATTTAATTTTGACATGGAACTGAGAAAGCTGGACTTTAACATATTGCTTGCACTATTGAAAGACGGGAGAATTTGGACATTCTTTGTATAAACAATTGGGATATTAATTTTGTAGAAATGTTTTCACCCTAATAGCACCTAGGAAGAAAGGATACACAGAAACTTGGACTTTAGTAAGTTTTAATCATTTATTTACATTACTGCCATTAAGCTTCCAAACAGTGTGATATTGGTGGGATTAACTATATAGAAGGAGCCTAATAAATATATAAATCGGATTGAAAAGTAGGAAGTCAATATTTTGGTACTTTTAATGACAACTGAGTTATTTTTCTCCAGTACTATTTTTGAAAATTTCTTACAGAATTGGAATTTACTAGAAGAGTAAATAGTACTCTCTGGAACGAATTTCCTGATTCCCTAAAAAAAAAGAAAGTGAGCTTGTGAGATTCATGAAACAACTCAAGACACATGTTTTTATTCTGGCTTTTGGTTCTGGCCAGAAATGAAGGTAATTTACTGCTGAGACGATTGACACTGTTTTAGGACAGGGTAAACACAGTTTGGGCAAGATTGAATAAGTTTTGTTTGTGTGTTTTGTTTTGTGACTATGAACTATGTATATTATCTTGTTCTTCACTGAGATTTTTAGATCATATTATAAATACATAAATAATAGATTCAGAGCTGCTTCGAGCAGGCAAACGTAATGAAAATGAAAAGTTCTGGGTATCAGCATTATTTCCAGTGCTTTAAGTAAAATCTGCGAAAAATCAGTTAAAGTTTAGTACGAAGCATGAAAATAATGCATCCACTTGAAATCTTGGGACTTCCATTACAAAAACCTAGCATTATTTCATTTTAGGTTTAGCAGAAAAATTTGAATGAAATGTCCACTTCTCCTTTTGTCAAAGAACATAATAGTGAGATTTCATGGCTTGTAAGGTAGATTATAGCAAAATTAGCTATTTCTTTTATCTAAATTGCTTATTGCCCTATTTTAATTAAAAAATTTGACAAAACACTGGAACTGGCAAATTTCATTACTTTACATCTTTGTTACATAAATTCGACCTTAAAATCCAGAAAATATTTTTAAGAGTATGTGTTTTTGAGAAGTATTTGCAAAAATCATCTTGGAATGAAAGTTTTACTTAGTTTTAATCAAAAGTGTATTGTAAAGGTATATACAGCACAAGGAAGACATAGCGCCAGTTTCATAATTTCATGTTGCCACAGATAGAACTAAGAACTTAAAAAGCTGCCATACAGGGTCAGACTGAGGGCCCATCAAGCTCAGCATCCTTTTTCCAGCAGTGTCCAATCCAGGACACAAGCACCTGGTAAGAACCCAAACATTAAATAGATCTCATGCTACTAATGCTGGTAATAAGCAGTGGCTGTTTCTTAAGTCAGTTTGACTAATAGCAGTTTATGGACTTCTCCCCAAGACATTTGTTCCAACCTTTTTTAAACCCAGCTAAACTAACGTCCCTAACCACATCCTCTGGCAACAAATTCCAGAGATTAATTGTTCATTGAGTGAAAAAGAATGGTTTCTGATTTGTTTTAAATGTGCTACATGCAAATTCATGGCATGCCCTTAGTCCTTCTATTATCTAAAAAAGTAAACAAATGATTCACATTTACCCATTCTAGTCCTCTCATGATTTTGTAGCTCTCCATCGTATCCCCCCCTCAGCCGTCTCTTCTCCACGCTGAACAGCCCTAACCTCTTCAGCCTTTCCTCATAGGGGAGCTGTTCCATGCCCCTTATGATTTTGGTAGCCCTGTACCTTCTCCAGTGCATCTACATCTTTTTTTGAGATGTGGTGACCAGATTTGAACATAGTACAATCATTGGTCAAACAAAAATTGTATTATGCTATCTAGTATTTCAAAATCACAAACAGAGCAGGCACTACATGTCAAACTTTCATAAAAAACTCACCTGCAATTCTCCTGAATATTTCAAATTGTTTTTCAATGTGTCTGTTCAAAGTAGTATTATTTACATCCATTCCACACTTTTATTTGTCTTACAGAGGGGAAACCAGCTCTGTGTCCCTTTGGATTTAGGAGCACAAAGTTTTGACCAGGCCTTTAAAGTTTTAAAGTGTGTGTATTTTATTTTTTTTTTTTACCATTTATTTTGGATAAAGCAAACTGCCAAGCTTATTTTCTTAGTCTTATGTCCAAGCTGGCAGCCTACAAATCAAAAATGTCTAGCTGGTCCCTGGTGCCTCTTTGTGGTTGTAAAATGGTTCCAATTAGGAATGGCTGATTAATCCCAAACATGCAAGTGCCGATCCACATTAGGCAGGCATTACAAAGTCACATATTTCAAGGATCAGCAAAGAGCACATTTATTACAGTTAAATGTAAAGTAATCGTATGTGTGTAGAAGAGGGGGTGGGGCAGTTTCCCATGACAGCCACAGTAGGCTTGATTACTATAGGTAAATTAACATCACATTTCATCATCACTCAATCCAAGTGCAGTGGAAACGCATTTCTTCTATTCTGAAGCATACATTTGTTTATGGCACTTTGTGGGTGTTATGTAAGGACTGGATAGTTATTTTAAATATTAATGTGTTTTCAATTGACAATGTTTCATTTTGAATAATCTGCCTACTCTAGGTGAGCATTTCATGAACTGTTGCCTGTATGTAAGATAACCAGATAATGCCTTGTCATAAGGGAGAGAATCATCCAGTCCTGGTTTTACCTTTTTGAATCCCTGGACTTGTTTCAATTTCCCTACCAGGAATAGAGTTAGAAGTTCAGAAGTAATGGAATAAAACAAGGCCTGGCATGATATGGAGCTATTTTGTTACATTAGCTATATGGAATATTCAGACATGTAGACTTGTAGTGCTATTATGTTTTAACTCTGACGCCACTAATTAGAGAAACTCAGCTTCACCCAGGAAAATCATATTTTAGTTAATTTGCAAAGTTAAGAAGGGGAGATGCGATTACTATGAAATTTGTTGAAAAAAAAACTTCAATCTAAATTTTTCAGACATGATTATTAAGCTAATTATATGCAGTTAGAATGTTTCTTCAGTTTTGTAATCGAGATGTTCAACTGAGTCTTAAGATTCCAAAAAAAGTCTCATTAGACATCTCTTGAATTGTTAGCAGGTAGAAGAACATACATGATGTCACATCTGTTTACAAGTTAAGCTAAAGAACGCAAAGGAAAACACCCTTATTTGTCCCAAGGAAAGTGATTACAAGATCAGTTTTAGAATTTATGCTATCCTGTATGTACTGTATATGGTTTAAACAGACTCAACACTGAGATGTCTTCCCCAAAGTGAACGACAAGGGACGGTAGATGTGCAAGGCAGTATTTGGTGTAGGTACTGGAAGTTGGAAGGAATTATAAGGGTAAATTTTCCTTGTACTTTACACCTATGCAGAAAACAAAACACAACAAAGAAAGACACATTTGAAGTAAGGAAATTTTATGTTTTATAGATTGAGGCAAACTAATGAATTAAGCTTATAAAATCCATAAAAACAGTATCCCATGCTAACCAGCTGTATTAGTATGTAAGGGACAGTTTTGCGGAAATCATCTTGATGTATCATGCAAAGGATTAATTTAGTCCCTTATGAGAGAGAAATACCATTACACAGTTATGATTTATAGCATGTAGCTTTGTGCTTAAGATTACTGGGAAACATACTATGTTACAGCTCTGGCTTCACAGGTCCCCCCCTTCCCCATCCCTTCACAGCCCACACTACCCCTCTCTGCTTCTCCTTTATCAGAAGCAGCCTAGAACACTTCACTTGCCCTCCCTTCCTCCTAACTTGAAGCCTGCAAACTTCAAAGTCACCTTCACAGCAGAGAAATAGCCAAGTACAAAATGGAGAGAAGACTTAATTAAAATTATAAGAGGACCACTTAAAGCCTGCTAGCAGATAAGAAATTAAATCTAGACCTTGGCTAACAGCTCTGCTTGTAACAGAGTGCTGAGACTGAAATTTGGTAGCTGCCCAGATCTAGTTCATGGACACAGAATATAACTTTCATAATTTTCCGGACTTTATGGATACCAGTACACTTAAGAGTAGATTTTCAAAGCCCTATGTGTGTAAATCCTGGCCTTTAAGTGCGTGGCTGGGCCTTATGCACGCCGGGCAAATTTTTGAAGAAGCCCGGCCACGCATGTAAAGGTCGGCATGTACACAAGTGCTGGGCTTCCTAGAAAGGGCAGGCAGGCCAGGACAGCGCCATTGACGGCTGTCCTGAAATCTCATGCACCAGTAGGGTTTAGGGGGTGGGGAGGAGAGGGAAAGAGGGAGGGAATTTAGGTAGGGGGGTAGGGAACTGGGGAAGGCTGGAATGCGTCGCCACATGGAAATTGTGTAAGTACGCACACATGCACACAGCGATCACAAGTGGAAAATCTACACCTTAGTTTTTAGGGCACACACACATTCTTTTGACAGTACTTGTTACCTGAGACATATGATTTGCTTTTATTCACATGACATTGACATTAGTGATACATATGCAAATATTTGGCCATAAGCATCTGTTTTATGCATATATTATACAGAGAATATAGCTTTTCATACTTTCATATAAGCTGTAATCAGGAGTCATTACAAGGCAAAAACCTCTATCCTTCCACCCCACTTCACCACCTTCTCCTCCTGATAGGTTGGTAAAATTTAGAAAGTGTATTCTCATGCATGTTTTCCTACTAAAATGCAGCAGTATTTAAAAAGAGAGGTGCTTTGGGGTTTTTGTTTTTTGCTGTTGTTGAATATCAAACATATTGAGTTCATGCAATAAGATTCCTGGTTTGTTACCGAACTCATTCAGTTTTCCCTCAGTTGAGTTTTAAGTCATCCTTGGAGGTTTACACACATTTACTTGTATGTATTTGACAAACAAATTGATTGCATTTCATGTTTATTTGTGGGATAGTTTAGAGCGCATTGTAGTTCAGCAACTGTAGAAAATATAGCTTTGGTTGTCAAAGTTGCAGACCATTGACTGGCTTTTATATGAAAAACTCTGAAAAAATATTACCGTACTTTCACATTCTGGATATGTCTTGCACAATTTTGGTATAATCACATGGGATAAATACCCAAAGGACGGGTGAATGTGCAGAGATAAACCATTGCAGGAGGACTGGGATCTCTTTTTAAGACCCCATGAAGGCTCAGATTTTCTGTTTCTGTCATGCTATTTCTGCATACCATAGAACACTTTTTAAAATGTAATTATTCACTTTTCAAAACCCATACTTGAGATTAATTACAATTCAGGTACAGTAGGTAGGTCTCTGCCCAGGAAAGGGTTTATAATCTGTTGTTACCAGGGGCAACGGAGGGCAAAGTTACGTGCCCAAGGTCACAATTCATAAGAAGCGTCAGTGGAAGAGGCAGAATTTGAACCCTGACTGCCCTGCCGCTCTAATCACTAGGCCACTCCTACTCTTAAAAACTGCAATGCCATTTTTGATATTTGGTTAAAAGTATAATACTGCATAAACCAATGGCACTTTTTCTTTCACATCAGTCTTAAAATCAAGGTTTTGGTTAAGGAGCGAGATCCTACAAGCAGCGAAGCCTATATGCTTGGCAGTGGGGAAATGTCCTTAGTGAAGGCAGGAGTAAACCGGCAGACTAGATGGATTAATAGGTCTTTATTTGCTGCCATCTACTATATTACTTTGCTATGAAGATGCAAATATTATTGTCTAAATATACAACCAAGAATAATCTCTGCTGTACCGATGGTGGTACACAGAATCCTAGGAATACAAATGTGAAATTTATTTTTACTTCCATCATGACTACTATTTTTTTTTCTTTTCTGTCCCCGAATAAAGATACTTCTCCAAAATGTAATGGAAAACAGCCCATAGTGGAACCACTTATATACAAAAATGTCTTCCGATTTTGTCCAGCAAAACTAATTTTGCCACATTGCTTCCACAACATCAGCACACACACCATCACATCCCTTCAGACTGAAAAGTACTTTCCCCAGGTGCACACTAACAGCTCAGTTTTCAAAGGAGTTACACATGTAAATGTGACATACTATCATAGCAATTTTCAAAAGCTATTTGCACGCATGAAGGGCCGGATTTTCAAATGCCTATGCGCGTAAATCCCAGGAATTTACGTGCATAGGTGGCCTTGCGCACGCCGGGCCCATTTTAAAAGGCCCAGCCACGTGCGTAAAGCCCCGGGATGTGTGTAAGTCCCGGGGCTTCGAGAAAGGGGTGGGGCGAGGGCAGGGCTAGAGGCCCCCGGCACAGCGGCCATTTGCCGCTGTGCTGGGGGATTGCGTGCCGGCAGGCTGCTGGCGTGCGCAACATGTGTCTGCCCCGAGGCAGGCACAACAGGTAAAATAACAATTTTTTGGAGGGGGCTAGTTTAGGACTAGGGGGGGTAGGTTAGGGGAAGGAGAAGGCAGATTAGTGTAGGGGGTGGGAAGTTCTCCCCCAGTCTGCTCCAAAATTTTGGAGCAGACTGGGAGGGAACTGTGCAAGGCCGCGGGCATCGGCGCGTGCAGGGTGCCCAAGTGTGCACACCCCCTGCGTACGCTGACCCATGATTTTATAATATGCACGCACCTGTGCACACATGTTATAAAATCAGGCGTCCATGTGTGCATGCCGGGTAGTGCACAGACATGGACACGTGCGTGCACATCTTAAAATCTACCCTAAAGTGTATTTATGTGAGTAAATCCTATGGATAATTCAATGGCATATATTGTAGCAATTTTGAAAAGCCCACTTACTCGAGTAAAGTAAAACCCAATTTTAAGCATGTAAATGTTTTTTTTAAATCTGGCCCGAAGTAAAGCGTAAGCATTCAAATAAGGAAACATTTGACTTGTATTAAAGTCCCAAATTTACAAGGCCCAAATTCTAGAAGTGCATTAGTGATTCCTAGCAATAACATTCAGATACCTTAAAAGTCGTCCAATTCACTTTTCATCCAAAATGGCCTCTTTTCAGCCTAAAAAGCTTCTATGCGACAATTCAAACTTAATCAATAGGAATTAAGTATTATATTATGTCTGCCATAGAGCTACATGAAGAAATATGAATAAAATCTAGCCAGAATCACTCCAATCAACAAAAATATATTTGGCCAGACATTTCCTGTACTGCAAATGAATCCATTTAGGCACAAAGGGAAGTGAATTTAGGAGATGGCACAAAGTTGGAAAAAGAAAGGCTGAGAGGAAATATGAAGACGTTTTATGCTAGAGGTCGGATAGCAGGTGTCTGAAAGAGCCTATCAGCAGAGGTGATGATAAGCAAAGGCTTTCTTGGGGTGAGACAGGGAGATACGGGCAAGGAAAGGGGGTAACCAAGTAGGGACTGCAGTGACACCGCAAGCAGGGGCAACTGGCAGGCTCGGCAGACCAACCAGTCCTTATCTGCTGACATCTACGATATCACTATGATCGCTTCTGAATCTCGTAAAGAAGCTAAAGGGCCTTGTCCAAAAAAGGTTTTTCCAATTCTGTGCCTTTGGAAAGAATAATTCCTATGGGGGCTGGAGGTGAAGAAGCTGCAGTATCTTTTGACATCTCAGTGCTAATTATTGTAAACCTGTTTGCATCAGTTGTGTTGATGTAACAATGACAGTAGCATACTTGTTAGAAAATGTATCAGATTCCACTGCTGTACTAATTAGCATTTGCCACCTAAGAACTAGAAAATTCCAGAGAACAGGAACAAATTAGTGGCAGAAAAAGGTATGTCAGTAGCTTCCATATGTTAAAATGAGCAAAAACTTTTGCAGGCATTTTCCGAGGGACTTTTCCATTCATTTTGATTAAAAATGAACACCAGTCTTCACAAGGCTAGCTGTCTGAATCTTAGGTGTATTTCTATTTCTTTCCATTCAAAAGCCAGTTCTGTCAAAATTGATCAATGCCAGCAGCTTAGGTACTATTTAGAAAAGAACGAAGCCGGAAAGCAATAAGGTAAAAGTTTATATTTCAGAGCCAAAGAATCTTCTCAGACATTCTTGCCAGTACAAGGTTGGTGTTTCCAAATGTTTTGAATGCGTGCAGTCTCCTTTTCAACTTGCAGACTTGAAAATTCTGTGTTCTTTGCAAATTGCTAATTGAATATGATGTATTTTTAGAATTCTTTAGTTACAAATAATTGTTTAACCTACTGTACAAAATGAATTACATTCATTAGCAGATACAGTTATATGAAATCTACATTAAATTGCATTTTTCCAGTTATGATTATAGTTCTAGGTAAGAGACAGGGGAAGAATGAACGCAATCTGTAAAATGCTTTTCTAATTTGAAATGGTCAGGAGTTGTTGGTTTTCTATCCAATATTTCCTTGCTTAATTTCGCTGTGGTAAACATGGCCTTGCTATGAAACTATGTCTAACAAAAAACACTCTCTCTAATATATCACATATATTTTCTTAGGACATTTGTGCACATTCATATGTCAGCTGGTCCTATTTTGGAGTTGTCCTGCAGATTGCATTATATTAAAGAACAATGTATACGCCCAGCCTTATGTCTTAGGCTGCTACACTGCGCTGCAGCACGGAAGGCTTTGGTGAGGTTGGATGTACCCTGCAAGTACTGCATTTCCAGGGAGGGAGAAAAGATTCTGAAGGAATCTCTCCAAGGAAACATCCCTGGGGGTTGGTAAGGGATTCTGTGTTGCCTGGACATGCTCTATGGAGTTGTGGGGGGGGGGCAGGGGGTTTAAAAGGGGGAAAAATTGGGTATTATAAAATCAAACAATTTCCACTATTAAACGTGTCCATGGCATTGGATAATAATTTGACAAGAACATGGTTGCTTGAGATTTTAAACAATATTTAATCTTTGAAACTAGAAACCAGATTTGGTCACGGTGTCATATAAGATGGCGTCATTCAGCTATATATGTGGACTTGGTAACTTTTACATAGCCAGGATTTTCAGAAATCAGAACTGCAGTACAGATACATTTAATATAGATTACACTCTGTAAACATCTACAAGCAGTAAATTAGGTGCTTACTGTACAAAATACCAGAGGTAAACCAAAAGAAATAAAAACACGTTTGTATTAAAATATAGTTTTCAGATCATCTCAGACACTGAGAACATTAAATATATTCAGCAGAAGTTATGTACATCACTAAACTCAATAGTTTAGTGCACATCTTATATGTACATTTTTAGTAAATTACCACTAAAGGTATATTACATACATAGGTTAAATCAAACTGTTTAAATTATATTTTGTTAATCTTCATTTACCTTCATAAAAAGTAACTTGTACACAAAGTAATATTTTAAAACATGTATTCTCATCTGATCACGAAGTTTTAGACATTAAATTTCGAAGTGGTTAGGATATTAGAGCAGCTACATTTATTACAAAAACAAACCCAAATAATATGGGACATAACATAGCATGGTGCATTCTTTCCGTTGCATGCTGATTCGGCTGAAAACCAGGAAACACGTCTGGTGAAGCAGTAATTTTACATATTGGATTGGAGAAAGAGACCAGAGGATGATGCAAGAGAAGAAATCAGTTCATTGATTCTAATCCCATCCCTGATACCAGTTTATTAATAGAAGCACATATAAATATGTCATTCCGTTTTAGGGCTAAACCAAATACATCCTGAACATTACCACAAATGAATTTTTTTTATATTTGTGATTAAATCTCATAAAGCTAAAAAATATAATTGTTTAACACATTTTGAACTCTGTCCTTCCACTTTTATATTTTATGGACATGTGATTTCTTCAATTGGACACAACGCAGTTCAAGCCACATGTTCTGTGTGCAAATATATTTAGGGAATTTGGAAATCTCTCCCCCCACAAAAAAGTCAATTTAAGCAAAATTACTTGAGTTGTCACCTGACTACTGGAAAAAGTAAAACCACAAAATCGGACGACCTACCTATGAAATATCATGAAATGCTCTTGAGCTTTAATATTTCTGGGAAAGTCATGGGAATCTCATCACCCTGAGTGCTGCATGTTACTGAGAGGACACACTGATTTAGATATTTAAATAGTAAGATCCCTGGAATCTCTATGTTGCCTACAAGATATCCCCTGTGGCTCCATGGATAACAGGAAATATGATGCCTTACCGAAGATTCATTTTGAGTCAGTTTTGTTGCAATACTTAATTTTATTAAAGCAACTTAACCAAATGTTAGCACTAAGAATTCCAATGAGAAAAAAACAAACTTCAAATGAGTTAAGTAGTTTGTGTAGTGACATTCAGATCAGTTCTTCCCAGCCCAGTCCTATAGACACACCTAACCTACCTGGTTTTCTGTGTAGCCACAATGAATATGCATGATATAAATTTACATATTCTGGGTGTGCAATATATGCAGATACCTCACATGTATATTCATTTTGGATAGACAGAAAACCAGACTGAGTTGGGAACCTCTGAGATCCATATTCAGGCACAGTCTGGATAGCAAAGTTAGCCGAATAAACGTGTCCAGCTAAATTCAATAGTGCAGCTGCCCTATTGAATATGTCCAGCTATCTCAATCTTAGCTGGCTAACGTTAGGACAACTCTTTGACTTGACCTGACCAGACTCATTCTGCTAACTCTGAATATCAGAATTAGCCAGTTAATTAAAAACTCTTCTCAGTTACGGCCCCGGAACACCCCTAACTTGTCCAGCTAAATTTTAGTGGCCTAACTTATTAACCGGCTAGAATTTAGCTGGATATGTTCCCAAATATGAATTTAGCTGACTAACTTAACGTCTGAGTTTGTTGGCTAAATGCTTTTGAATGTGAACCTCCTCTATTTATTATTTGATTTCTTTTCCATTTTTTCAGGCACTTCAGGTACTGGGGGTATTTCCCTGTCTCCAGAGGGTTTGCAATCCAAGTTCCTATTTGAGGTAATGGAGGGGGACTTGACTTTCCCAAGGCCATAAGGAAGAGCAGCTGAAGTGGACTTACCAAACCAGATTTCTGTGCTAGATCACGATAGTCATTTCCTACTATTTGCTTTTAATTTTAAACTTTTCGCTGTCTGCTGAAGTCAGATTTTGTGTTCCTCAGATGATTGCAGCATAGCTGGTGTGAAAATGTCTAAGTTAAATACAGAATAATGCACTATTCCTTGTTTTACAGTGAAAACCATGATTACTCTCTCCAAATAACCTCATATAAAATAGAGACAAGATTGTGCTTGGGTAGTTTTTTCTCAAGTTATATGGGTATATATATATATAGAGAGAGAGAGAGAGAGAGGAAGTTGCAGTGTTTATTGGGACGTCTAGCTGAGCAACAGCTGAATTCATTAATTTATTTTACATCTTTCATTCTTAAAATGATTACATTTTACATTTTTAAGGTGAATTTGACCTATTCTATAAAAGCAGCACCCTATAACAGGGTACATTTTAAAAAACGGAGCCTAGTCCAGTTCTGTGCGGGTAAAATCAGGAGTTGCACGAGTAGATTGGCAGGAATTTAAGTGGATTTTCAGTTGTATTAAAAAGAGGCAGTTCAGGAAAAATGTGTGTGCTTTTAAGTTTCAAAAAATGTACACACCTACCGTATCCTTCATTTGGAATGACTTGAAGTAGATGTGTACTTTTTTTTTCCACCTGCTTGAACTTCAGAAACAAACTGTAGGTACTTTGTGCATGAATGATTTCTGTGGGCTGAAATGTTCACTCATACTTTTGTTGTTAGGCACTTTATTGAAAAATGTAACATAACATTTAAACATTTAGACACAGTAATCAGAAGTGTAATCTGTTAGCAGACTTGTGGACTTTCCCTGTAGCTTCATTCATTTCAGTGGAGCTGCTTTTGAGTGGCTACTCCTGGCCACAGAAGTGCACACATTGCCACAGACTGCCGCCAGCTTGTGTGAGATAGCATTGTGTAAGGAGTTGTGGGGAGGGCACTGACGGTGGTCCATCAGACCTTGCAGGACATTGGTATATGTGCCCATACTGCATCACCAGGACCATGCTATATGATTCTGCTCACATATAATATGCAACGTCTGTAGTTTTGATATGATGCAAAATGGTATCCTCTTACAGTGGTAAGGTGTTACATGAAAGAATTCCACTCCGTACACAATGATTTGCACCCTGCTCTCTGTCAGAGACATCAGAAAATATGTAACTATGCCCAGCATGGAATAAAAGGCATAATATGAAAACATGATAGCGGGAGTTGGGCGGTATCCTTTGGTAAAGCAGTGTAGGCAGGCACTTCCAGACAGATTGGTCTTTATGTGCTGCATCTAATATATGGCTTACTATGTAATTTTAGTGTAATTTTTCTTTACAGCATAGCACAGATTTTGGATTTACGATGATTGGGTCATTCCTGAATAAACATTCAGACTCTCAGGTAGTATAGTGAATACATTTAGCTCATTCCACCCTTAACTGAGAACATTTGCAAAGCTTTTGGCACAAAAATGGCTTAGTCTTTTAAAAATCTGGATCTTTCTTGTTTAAAACCCAGAAAAAAAAGGATAAAATAGTCTGCTGACTATAATGTAGTTACCATGTTACACGATTTATTAAATTCCCTTTATTTAGCACTTTTCTTAAACATTCCCTTAAAATGTGAAAGCTTACTTTTGATACATTTGTTATCAAGATACCTGGCATGTTTTATAAGGTGAAATTTAAAACATCAGAACCAAGCTGCCTTGCTCTCTATTGTGTTAGGGGATTTCAGATTACTGAAACGTTGCAAAGTTAAGAACAGCAAATTTGGCAGAGTGGTTTAGCATAGTAGTCTGTTTTATAGAATTGCCAAAATGGAAAGCTTCACCATTCTATCCAAATATTGAAGGTAAAAAGTAAAGTCAGCAAGAATTAAGAAATAAGCCAAAGTCTTCTATATGATGGTAACTTTCCAACAGGTGCACGGGTGCCCATGTGCGCACGTTCAGCGGCCTGAGCCTAGGGACGAGGCTCCTGTATAACTCGTGCGTGCGTACAGACACATTGTAAAACAGCCTGGCCGCACGTATTTGTGCCATATTATAAGTGGCTGCGTGCAAGGGCACGAAAATACCGGCGTTTCTACTGCATACATTGGGGGGATTTTAAAAGGGCTGCGCACCAGTGCCATTCCCAGTTGTACCAGTTCATCCCCAGTTCACCCGGTTAAGCGGTTTAATAGCCTTCACTCCCCCCTCCAGTTATCCCCGACCCATAAAACCTCACAGATCTGCCTATTTATCTTTATTTTATTACTTACACAGCATCCATAGCAAAAGTAAAGTTACGCGCCGCGGCAGCGAGCCTCGGTGCACACCGGATCATGTAAGTATTTACACGCACATCGCAGCTTCATGCCCTGAAATGCCTGTGTCCTGTCCCGCCCCTTTTTGAAAACTTCCAAGATGTGCACACTACAGCATTTACATATGTACCGGGGCGGCTTTTAACATCCACTCGGTACGTGCAAGCCTCATATATTCACGCATCCTCTAATTAATGCACGCATTGGGCTTTTAAAATTCACCTTCTAATGTACAAATGTGAAATCATCTTTATTTCCAAGGCAAAGGGAATTCTGGTTTCTAATTCATTATAGCATTAGATATGAGAGGGCTTGCCTAGGGGCTCACGGGCAGGGTAGTAGAAGAGCTTTTGAAAATGCACAGTGCCAGTCAGAGGACCAGTGGAATTATTGTTTCTAGTCTCTGCCTGGAATTACACGCTGATCTGATTCAATTTTGGCAAACCAAATTATTAAAAGGTCTATTTACTTGTGCGTTACCGGAAAAAGATTTTTATCGTATATGCTGTTCGGGGGGCGGGGGAGAAAGCGAGAGCCTTTACATAGGCATCAATATGTCACTCTCTAAACCTCTGTAAGAGGGGGCACTTAACTCGAGGTGAGGTTTAGGGGGTGGGGTAGTTTTGGGGATGGTTTTACATACACAGTAGGAGGTACGAAGAGGAAAGTTCACATCACTGAAGATTTTCTGCCATTTCAAGTGATGAAAGGTGCAAGAGAGTTGATTTGTACAATGCACTCTCTACCTAGCTTGTTGCACTCTCTACCTCGCTTGTTTGAAGCGAGGTAGAGAGCGCATTCTACAAATCAACTCCTCTTGCACCTTTCATCACTTGAAATGGCAGAAAATCTTCAGTGATGTGAACTTTCCTCTTCGTACCCCCTACTGTGTATGTAAAACCACCCTACCCTGAGTTAAAAGTGTCCCCTCTTACAGTGGTATATTTTTTCATAGCTAAATAATAACTGGGTATTGTGTTAAAAGAATACCAAACAAAGTAGTTGGGCAGAAATGATAACCTTTACAAGGCTAACAGATATTTTAAGATGTCAACTTCAGGAAATGAATTAATCGTCTTATAAAGGTACCATTTTTACCTAAGTATTTTGTTGTTTTTCTTTTAACTAAAAGTACCTTTGACAGGGAAACATGGTAGTCCTTTTACTTTCTGAAAAATGCATCTTATTGTACAAAGTATTTAGAATTAATGGCACTATAGCATATATATTTTTCATTGGTATTTCATGCTCAATTTATAGAATTATATGTCTTTGAAGAGGCTTATTCTCAGAAAATCAAACATAGTTTATAGCTACAGTAGTTTTATTATAGATTGTAGATGGTTTGACAAGATCCAACATCACATAGTGAAAATGAATAAAGAACTTCAGTAAAACTGCTTCTTTAGAAGGTGCGGTTTAGGATTAGCCAAAGACCTGAGAATTTATACATGGACACATCCAGGTTGTAAATTTGCAGTCATATAGTAAGAATTCTAAAAAAATAAATAAATTAGTAGACTTGTAAAAGAACAGCTGTTTAAACTTTTCTCGCATTCCTGTTTCTCATTTGGATATATTTTCACTAGAAATTAGGTTTGATTGAATTTTGGAGAGTAATTTCAAGCTTGGTAAATAAATGTTTTGATTATGCCTTTGCATTTAGGGGTTGATTTTAAAACAAACGCGCAGGTGCCCACGTGAGCGCGGTTCCCGGTGCATGCACATGGGCATGGCTATTTTATAACACGTGTGCCTCGGCACGCGCATGTTATAAAATGCAGTTCCTGCATGCACATGCGCACCGGAGTTTAAAACCAATGCACGGCGACACGGGTAGGCCTTCCCCAGTTTCCTATACCCCTACCTAACCTTCCTACCTTTTCCCCGCTCCTCCCCAACCCCTAACTCCTACCTACCTACCCACCCTATTTTTTTTTTGTTTTATGACTTACCTGCTCCTTTGGAGCAGAAGTAAGTTATACGACTGGTTGGCTGCTGGCGCGTGCTTCCCCAGGACAGGGCCTCATGGCTGCTGTCCCGGCAGGCCCCCGTCCAGACCACACCCCCCAGCCTGCCCCCTTTTCACGTCTGCGTGCAACGGAGGTTACGCGCGTGGCCGGGCCCTTTCTAAAATGCGCTTGGCGCACTCATGGCCCAGCCACGCCTGTAACCCCTGGTTTATGGCGTGCAGGCCATCGAAAATTCAGGCTTTACTGTCCATAAAAATGTTTGTCTTATGCTCTTGCAGCAAGAGGCTGTTTTTCATGGTGTTGTTCTATTCAATTAACAGTTTTAAGATTATACAAGTTATTGAGCCTTTCTGCTTGTCATAATCCATGATATAGGCTTCAGATATCTGAATGATACTTCAGTGTTAGTTGAGCTGTACAATGTTGCAGGTTTGCAACTTATTCCATATCTTAAAAAGCCAACCATTCTTAGAAAGGCACGTTACTGGAATCAATGCCCAAGCTATGTTGTAAACCTCTCTAGGTCCTTTTTGGAGGAGGGTAGTTTATAAATCAGAAATGTAATGTAAAGTTGTCTTTGGGTTTATAGGCTGTATACAGTACTAACGAAGTAAATACCCTTATCATATGAGATTAAAGATACAGGAGGTAATTTTAAAAGGAGTTACATGTGTAAATGTAACATACTATCAAAGCTAAATTTAAAAAAGCCATTTACACATGTAAAGAACACTTATTTGTGAATGTGCTACAATTCAATGGCTTATATTGTAGCAATTTTCAAAAGCCCACTTACATGGGTAAAGTGCATTTACATGAGTAAAACCGAATTTTAATCATGTAAATGCTTTTTAAAAACAGGCTCATAGGGGATAATTTTCAAAAGGATATGCACATGTAAAAGTAGCATATATCCTAGCAATTTTGAAAAGCTCATTTACATACTTAGAGGTGAATTTTAAAAATTCAGGCCAAAATCGGGAGATGTGCGCGCATGTAGGACGTGTGCATGTCCACCCAATTTTAAAAGCTGCAATCGGGGGGATGGCCGCACATCTCCCAATATGCAAACATCTCACTTTAAATGAAAGAGAGGCGTGGTGTGGGTGAATTATGGGCATTCCAAGGCAAGCCCAACAGATGTGCGTGCAAGTACCTATGCACCTGGGTGCACGTCCAGGCACAGTGCCACGTGAGTTTACTTCTGCTATGGAGGAGGTGTAAGTAAAACAAATTATATATATATATCTATATATCTATAGGCATCCCTGAGGGGTAAATGGGGGAGAGTGCAGGCTAAAGAACTAGGGGAGTTTGGAGGAGCTAGCTCCAAACTAGGCAAACTGGTGGACGAACTGGTGAAACTGGTCATGACACTGACTCACACCTGTTATAAAATTCCCCCACTCTTTATGTGACTATGCACACCCACTTGCAAAATAGGCACCCACATACGCGTGCCTGGACTATTTTTTTTATGTAGGCGCATATGTGCACATGTCTCTGAGCACGCGTCACCACCCATGGGCGCCCGTGCACCTGTTTGAAAGTTACTCTCCCTAAGTGCACTTTTGCATGTAAAACCTATTTATGATTCAATTTTCAAAGCTCACTTACGTGCATACGACCCTGTTTTAAGCACATAAAACGGTTTGAAAATGACCCCATTGTCTGCCATATAAAGGCATCATTGGTTCAAAGTTATCAGATATTCTTGCATACTGTATGTATGTGCTTTAAAACAGTATTTGCTGTTTATAGTATGTGAAGTAAATATACAAGGCACTTTGCAAGACAGTACACTTGCTTGTGTTTGCACTGGATTCCACATAATCTGACCAAGGTTAGTCATCTATAAACTCATCACCAAATTAATTGTACTGCCTTTCCATAAATACATTTAGTTCATCCATTAAGCAACTGCTAATAGCCTGGTGCTCTTTGTTGACAGACAGCCAAGTGTAGCATTATTGGTATCAGAGACTAAAATGAGTTATTTTCACTTTGTAATTTTGCAGCATAATATTGTTGTCTTAATGAAATTAGGAATATTATTGGAAATAATACCCCATAAACTATTCCAGTGCATTACAGAATGAGAGTCAGAATGGGTCAAAAATGGAGCATGATTTGTGGAATTATCTAGGCACTCAAGCATTTCAAGTATTTATGTCTATATGGATATAGATAATGGCTATATAGTTTTATAGCTATGAGTCCAATAGTCAAAGCAAGCTGAGTGCCTGATGTAGGTGCCTCAGTTTCATGTACCTACAGTTAAGGTAACTTTCATCCCCAAATTTAGGCACCTAAACTTTTGCAAACTGACCCACTATCTAAATAAAGGTATTGCTTTACCTCTACCTTGTGATATCTATCTATATGGTTGTGTGAGTGTGTGTGTATTAGCTTTTGTATTTTTTACATTTTACATAAAAATGGTTGACAGAATCAAATAGCTTAAGAATGCTAGTGCTAAATATGCAGTACCGGCAAACTTTACTAAAATAATTTAATTTGAGACACAAAAAAATCACTGACTCCCTTTTTCATTCTGATTTTTATTTAATTTCAGAGGGAAAATATTGTTATGTTTTTAAAAGCTGTTTTGCCTCATCAGAACCCTATGCAGAGCATGAACAGCTGAAGGAGACTTAGGAAGAAGAATTTTAAAAGGAGGGGATGTGGCCTTAATTAAAGGTATATTTCCTTTATTCCAAACAAGTCTACAAACAAAAGAATAAGACCCAAAAAAAGAAAAGAAAATTAGGGCTAAAATCCAAGGAGGAGTTGTCAAAACCAAGAAATAGTAAGTTGCTATTTTGATCAATCTAGATGGCATTGCTAATGTAAGATCCCAATAAATGATGACTGATGAAATCATGCTTAATATATTAATCATTAATGATACACTGAGGTTATTAAATGGTATGTCTCAGGCCCTGACACAAATATTTCATGTTTCCTGTTATTGTAAAGAGAATTGGCAGTATTCACGAACTTGGAAAGTTTGGGACCAAAACTGAGGAAGTAGTATGTACTACTGAGTGTGAGACATAACAGAGTTGCAATATTGTATTAAACCATTGGCCTTTAGGCTTAGCTGTTGACTGTAGTAGATAATGGTGGATTTTGGAAAGATAATTCTTTTTTTCCCATCAAACAAGAAGCAGGTAGACTGTGATAGGGGGTTATAACTGTGCACACAATGTTTGCAATTCTGATATAATGAGGTTGGACAATACTGCATGAAAAATACTGATGCACATAGGTTTTACAGTGAAATGGTAGACTGCTTGGGAGTAGAGCTGCAAACGTTTCTGAAAGGTTTTCAAGGTGCCGAAAGAGGCACGCCACTCGTTTCTCATATTTATTCAGAGGGAGATAAAGCTTATAGGATTTGCTGAAATTTAATAAATAAGGACAACTTATAATAAAATAAGGACAACTTATAATAAAACATTTATATGCTACATGCATATCATATAATTTAAAGTAATAACTTATATGTTGAAAAGATGCTGACCTATGTTCTTATTTTTCTGGATAATGCACACACACAAGACGTGTCTATCCTTATCCACCTCCATCCTACCAGTTTGCTGTTTTCTGAGGTCAGTGCTCTGACATATGTTTGGGATGTCTTGCATTGGGAATTCCAGTGTTTATCATCTATCCCGCGGCAGCCGCTTTTTAGAGGCCGGGCTTCTTTACACCTTGTTTCATAAAAATATTGTTTGACTGGAGAATTGCACGTCTTAATTTCCCCCAGCACCGTCACTTGATGTCCCCGAATGTCAATGGCGTTAGACTTGTCTGTCACCCATAAACTTTCACTGTCGCAAACAGAGTATTCCCCTCGATGGCTTTTATGCTCTGCAGATCGCTTCTTCCGCAAGGTCCTGTTACCGACCACCGCAGAGTTTCCAATGTAATCGTCCATGAGATACAGCGGCGGGGGCTCCAATGGGGGGCTGTCACTCAGCAGCACCCGGGGGGAGTTGTAGCGTCTCTGCCGCTGGTGCTTTAATAGCTCTGCTTCTAGGGAGACGACCGGCTGGAAATCTGATCTCACGTTATCCACTACATCCACATCTTGACGAGCCTCGCCTTTCAGCATGGTGCTTTGATAGTTCCCTTTGACATCAGCCGTCTGCTTGGAAAGCTTGTTTTTCAAAATGTCTTTGTGAATCAGTTTTATGATGAGAGAATTCATTGAGTCTCCTGACAGATTCCTTTTGTCCATATTGGTAGCTTGGATGCCACAAAGATAAGGAAGAAACAGCACGTAAAACAGGATGGACATCACCTTATTCACCTGTAAGATCTGAAAGAGAAGAAAAAAATACAATGAAAGTGGATGGAAAGATGCTTGCTTAAGAAAGATTTGTCTTCGCCTTCATTTGGGAGGTTTTATTAAAGTTTAAAAACCTAGAAGGAATGTATAAAACAAATTAATTTCCAACACAATTGAAGCAAGGTAAGTTATTCTTTTGATTTTCATACGTGTAAGGGGTATTTATTCATCTTCTATACTGTATATGTCATTTTTACTATTTGGAAGTTAAAACTTACTTTGCATCAGCTCAGGGTCACCGCTAGCTGTTTTGCTGCCCTGTGCAAATTAATATTGTGCTGCCCCACTCCACACCACCTCCCTGCCACTGCCACCGGATTCAATCGGAGCCCTCATGGGCTTTTTTTTTTTTTCAGCAGTAATTTTGAGTGCCTTGATCCCACTCATAGGGGGGCTGTTGTGGCAGTGTTGGGTGAATCTGGAACAGTGGTTCCCTGTGCCAGTACTGAGCAAGCGCTCATTGGGAGGGAAGAGGAAGGGGTTGTCCATTGGACTGTCCCCATGGAAAACCACAGTAATTTCCTGGCAAAATATTCTTAAAAGCCTAAGATGCTGATTTAAAAAAAAAAAAAAAAGCCAAGCTCCTAAATTTAGTTCCCTAAGGCCTGGATTTATCAAAATGCAGTAAATATCACATGTGATGGGAAAAGGGGAGGGAGAGAGAGAGAGAGAGAGAGCACCTAGCCATAATGCCCTGACCCTAGATAGGTATTTATATCCCTATGGGAGGCCCACCTAGTCAGGTTTAGGTATTAGTGTAGGGGTTAGGGGCCACTTTGACATTCAAAGTGAGACGTACGAACAGAACAGTGCTCTCTTGTGAAGATTTGATGACCTTCAGAGTGAGGAAACTCACCCAAAGATGAGATTTGTGCAATGTTCTCTCAACCTAGCTTGATGGACTCTCTACCAGGGTAATATTAAAGGTATTTTCACATGCATTAAGGGCTTATTTCCTGCGTTAACAGCGCTTTTCGCAAGCGATAAGCCCTTAACACATGCGAAAACGCCTTAACGCATTTTGATAAATGAGGGGGTAAATTAAATACTTAAGTAGGGATCTAAGTTCAGCTAAAAATAAGCTTTCTACGATTTCAGATAAAAGTTTACCTAAATGTAGACCTGCTATTCATTTGCATTAGCTTAGGGTCCTAAATTAGCTGCCTAGAGCTAAAATTCAGAGCTAAACTCCTAACTTGTTTTCCCTGTCCTTACTCCGCCCC
Organism: Rhinatrema bivittatum; assembly: GCF_901001135.1. NCBI lineage: Eukaryota > Metazoa > Chordata > Amphibia > Gymnophiona > Rhinatrematidae > Rhinatrema > Rhinatrema bivittatum. Next base: position 474,226,279 of record NC_042618.1, read on the forward strand.
TGTACCTGCCCATTTTTTAGGCTCCTTAAATGTAGGATTCTAATGAAATAGAACCTAAAAGTCAACCCTAGTTATTTTTCATAAAGCCCAATTTAGGAGCCTAACTCCAAATGTTAGGAGTCTAAACACTAGGAAAATCGGCCTCACAGTAAAAGTTTTAACACAAAATATTTCAGATCTAATACAAACACCTCAGGGATGCTAGGTATGGCCGACATACAAAAGAATTAATTATGCACCAGAAGAGTCAAATCAGACAAAACAATTCTGCTGTTCCCAAAATGTACATTCAGTGTAGGAGGTCCTGATCTATTTTGAAATGAGTCCTATAATATTTTTCATAACAACTTCTGGCAGATAAAATAGTTCCCACAGAAACTCACCTACCCCCTTACAACTCACAATGCAACAAAAGTATTCAAACTTTGGTGTCATCTCAGTAATCGCAACACAAGTTCCCTTCACTTCCAGGCACTCTAAGAAATACAAAATCCCGTTAAATAAAATAAACAGCCAGCACATACATAAGAAACCTGCCATACCAAAACAACAAAACCTTTTCTAGGAGAAGGGAGTAACTGCATTGTAGCTTTTGCTTTGTGCTTATTTTATTTAACAGTTTTACATACCGCATAATCAGTTAAAAGCAATAAAGGCCATTTTCAAAATTAAATGTCCATTATCGAAAACTAAATAAGGCAAACCATCAAACATTATAAAACAAAAAATGCTGTTAGAATCCATAATATAGAGAAGCCATGACCCAAAGAGAATCATCATGCCATCATAGGAAATAACCAGGCTTAATCTGCTTGCAAAAATGTATATAGTTTCATTCTGCCCTGACTGATACCTGTGTTTAGGATTATTATGCAGCTGAAAGGTGAATCAGCCCAAGGACTGTGGCAGATGGGAATAGGGATTCCTCCAAGATCGGCCTGTAATTTGCACCGATACATCTTTCCCTTGATCTTCCCAAACCTCCCTATCCCTGCTGCTGCAAAGCATCCTCACGACATAATGCTTCTACCACCATGTTCTCTATAGGGATGGTGTCAGCAGGGGGATCTGCTGTGCTTGTTCTATGCCACCCATATTTCTTAGAATTGAGACCAGAAAGTTCTACTTTGTAGGTTCATCAGATCCCAAACCTTCTCCCACATGCATGCAGTGTCCCCTAAGTGACACTGAGATTACATAATATATTATCTGAAAATATTCCGGCATTTAACAAAGTATATTTTCTGCCCTCTAGGCAGAACCTTGGTTCGTCTACCACTCCGGACTTGAATTTAATGGAATCCTCATTCTTCTGCCTTTGATATTTCTGAGAGAACAATTTTCTTAGTTTCCTTTTTTTTTTTTTCTGATCATGATCTTACTTATATAATGAAGTGTTATTTCAGAAAATGAAATAATCACCTTATGGGTCAAGCGATCAGAACTTTTCCTGATTTTGCAAGGGTGACCCACGAGAGAAAGAGAGGCTTTGTGGCCTTGCATCAGGAGGTTTATGCTGTGACTGCTACCTTCCTCCTTAGGTAACCTTGCAAGCGTTTTGTAAAATTCCAGAATGAATCTTACTAGTTTTTTCTTCCAGAACAGTTAGAAACTTTTTGTGGAAGGTAAAAAAACAATCCCATAGTTAGATACCAGGTAGATGCTTCATAAGTAATGCAGGATTTTTCTCATGTTAATGCCCTTTCTTCTTTATATTTCTTTGGTTAAACTCTCTCAAATTCTGGCTTCCTCTCGTGCTTTGTGGTCTAGAATTCTAATTTCATATTTATGGGATTTTTGATTAGGAAATTGAACCCTATTTTTGAATTTCTTACTTGTTATTTTATAAGCTTATTTGGCTTTGTTATATTTATTATGAAATTGATAAAGAATATTTTTTAAAAATCTACTTTTATGCAAAGGACATATATTTTGACATTTAATTTATATTAATGAAAAGTCAACTTGGATGAATTAAAAAATCCACAGGATAGAAATGACTAATCTTGCAAATATACATGAATAATGTAAAATGTAGCCCTATCCCCACACATGATGAAATTTACTTTTAATTACATTTTATCTACATACTTGTTAACTGAAATTTATTCCTGGGTGCATGGCATTTGGTTGCCCTTTAAACATCTCTCTCCAGTTCTTTCAGGCCAATGCAATATTGGCACGTGTTAAACAGATGCTCATGATTGAGTGCCTGTTCTCTTAATGTGCGCCAGTCCACCTCTCCTGGGCACCCAATTTTTTATTTAAATGGGCTTCCATGGCAGAAAGGAGGAACAAGGGAAAAATTTGCATCTCTAGCGCCTCCTCAGCATCAGGCACCCAGGAGAGATGGTTGTCAGCGGGTTAGGAAAACGGACGCTCAATTTTCCAAGCATCCATTTTCCTAACCTCTGCACAACCACAGGTTAGGAAAATGGACGCTCATTAATCGAGCGTTTGTTTTCCTAACCTGACCACCGGTAACACATTTTTTTTCTGTTCTCCTTTTTTAGGTTCCTCCGACTTAATATCATGAAGATATTAAGTCGGAGGAACTACAGAAAAGCATTATTTTCTGCTTTTCTGTAAACTTTTGGGTCTCCTCAAGAATTAACACCTGTTCCGGTGCAGGTGTTAGCTTTTGAGAGCAAAAATGTGTACCCCAAGTTCATGGCTCATAGAGCTTGCAGTCTACATATGTACTTGATACAATGGAAAATAATAACTTGTCCAAGGTTACAAGGTGTGTCAGTGGGGGATTTGTAGCCTGCTATCCCTGGTTCTTAGCCCATTGCTCTAACCACTAGGCAATGCTTTACATTTTGCACAAAGAACATGAAAGCTCCACATTTAGCTCTCTATTCACTCATACATAATTATACTATAAAACTTGATGTACAGTATTCACGCCCTTTAGACTGCATTAATTCACAATGATGCCATTCGGCCTATATGGAGCACCAACTTCTTTCCAATGACTTATCAAGAAATTTCAAATCTCAATCGGGGGTATATGACTGCCTATTTTGATATTGCCATCTATTGTAAAAATTTCTAGTGTCATCTAAATTGATTAACAATTTTGTTAAAATCTCTGTATATAACAAGGTTAGCCACCAATCTAAAAATGTATCCTGTAGATGAATACAATAAAATACCTAGACTATCTATTGGGGAACGGATAAGCAAAACTTTAGCTACCATTCATGCTCCTAAAGCAAAGTTCCAGGTGAAAGCCTTCTTGGGGCTCTCAGGTTATTACCACTGGCCTATATCTGACTTTTTGACACAACACCTTTAATGGACCAGGCTCAATAAAGTATCATGGACTATAAAGTGCTAGCATGTCTTTGATGAGCTAAAGGAAAATCTACATAGCCACTCAGTGGTGCAAAGTTCAGATTTCAGTTAGTAGTTCTGCTGTACTCTGATGCTTCTGTGGTTGGCTTTGCAATTATATTGTCACAGGATGTTAATGGTAGAGCATTCCATCTTGTAACTGAACTGGAAACCCTGGCTATTAGCTTAGCAGATGAAAGCCTACCTTGTACTACCATGGAGAAGTCTGTTTTTACCTGATCACATATATCCCTCTGCACTGGTTAAGTACCATGAAAGTACCATGAAATACCAGAGTACCTGAATGAAAACCGATGTGATATCTCAGATCGAATGTCGGTATATAAAATTAAATAAATAAATAAATAAATAAATATAAATATCAGGCTAATTAGTTTGTATTTATCCCTGCAGTTTAGCTCTTTTATGTCATGGGAAAGTAAAACACTGACACATATCTTCCCTGAGAAACTTTATTGAGTCATTCTTCAGCAAGTAGTGCCTGGGCCACCTGTATAATGGGAGAGAGTGTGTTCCATTATTCCACTTAATTATAATCCACTCCCGATTTTCTAGCCACTGGGATAGGTAAGTTAGTTACTTGGTTGGACTCCAAGCTAGATTTTCAAGATCTTACAGCTGTGACTAAGTGCATGACCAGGTGGGTTACGTTTCCTCATTAGGAAAATATCTGGGGAGACATGAAAACATGCTGTAAAGCAGAGAAGGGAGAAAGAGAAGAAGACACTGTGACTGGTTCTCATTAAAATTGGTAAGAGTTCTTTTAGATTATTTTGTTTTACCTTCATTTATATGTTGAACACAAGCCATTTTGGTTATTTTATGGACCTGATGAAGACATAGAAAAATAGAAAATGAAAACAAATAAAAACATTCAGCCCAACTAGTCTGGCCATCCACCACACCTACTCAATTTTACAATCTCTTCCTCTCCCTCAGAGATCCTCAGTACTTGTCCCATGCTTTCTTGAATTCTGATATTGTCCTTATCTCCACCACCTCCACTGGGAGTCTGATCCATGGCCCCACTACTCTATCTGTAAAGAAATATTTCCTTAGATTATTCCTGCTCATCCTGTGATCCCTTCTTTAAGAGCTACTATGTTAAAAGAAGTCTGCCTTTTTATACATGCTTAGATCTTGCATCTGTCCTCATATGCTTTATGATGAAGACCTTTGATCATTTTAGTAGCTGCCTTCTGGACTAACTCCTTTTGTGGATTGCAAACTGGCTAAAAGACAGGAAACAGAGAGTAGGATTAAATGGACAATTTTCTCAGTGGAAGGGAGTGGGCAGTGGAGGGTCTCAAGGATCTGTATTGGGACCCTTACTTTTCAATATATTTATAAATGATCTGGAAAGAAATACGACGAGTGAGATAATCAAATTTGCAGATGACACAAAATTGTTCCGAGTAGTTAAATCACAAGTAGATTGTGATAAATTGCAGGAAGACCTTGTGAGACTGGAAAATTGGGCATCCAAATGGCAGATGAAATTTAATGTGGATAAGTGCAAGGTGATGCATATAGGGAAAAATAACCCATGCTATAATTACACAATGTTGGGTTCCATATTAGGTGCTACAACCCAAGAAAGATCTAGGCGTCATAGTGGATAACACATTGAAATCGTCACATTGAAATCGTCAGTTCAGTGTGCTGCGGCAGTCAAAAAAGCAAACAGAATGTTGGGAATTATTAGAAAGGGAATGGTGAATAAAACGGAAAATATCATAATGCCACTGTATCGCTCCATGGTGAGACCGCACCTTGAATACTGTATACAATTCTGGTCACCACATCTCAAAAAAGATATAATTGCGATGGAGAAGGTACAGAGAAGGGCAACCAAAATGATAAAGGGGATGGAACAACTCCCCTATGAGGAAAGACTAAAGAGGTTAGGACTTTTCAGCTTGGAGAAGAGACGGCTGAGGGGGGATATGATAGAGGTGTTTAAAATCTTGAGAGGTCTAGAACGGGTAGATGTGAATCGGTTATTTACTCTTTCGGATAGTAGAAAGACTAGGGGGCACTCCATGAAGTTAGCATGGGGCACATTTAAAACTAATCGGAGAAAGTTATTTTTTACTCAACGCACAATTAAACTCTGGAATTTGTTGCCAGAGGATGTAGTTAGTGCAGTTAGTATAGCTGAGTTTAAAAAAGGATTGGATAAGTTCTTGGAGGAGAAGTCCATTACCTGCTATTAGGTTCACTTAGAGAATAGCCACTGCCATTAGCAATGGTAACATGGAATAGACTTAGTTTTTGGGTACTTGCCAGGTTCTTATGGCCTGGATTGGCCACTGTTGGAAACAGGATGCTGGGCTTGATGGACCCTTGGTCTGACCCAGTATGACATGTTCTTATGTTCTTATGTCCATCTAGTTTATATCCAAATGAAGGTGTGATCTACAGAATTGTACAGAGCACTGCAAATGAGGCTTTGCCAGAGGCAGTATTGCCTCCTTTTTCCTGCTGACTATTCTTCTCCCTTTATATTCAAGAACCTTTCTGGCATTCCCCTTTGTTTTATCTATCTGTTTGTCCATCTTAAATTAATCTGAGAGGATCACTCCTAGTCCCACTCTTGTTTTGAGCACAGAAAAAACTTCACCTCCCCCTCCCCCCCACCCCTGACACACACATTGCACTGCTTATTTGGATTTTTGCAACAGAAATCCAATACCCTGCATGGCTTGGGCTTAAATATTAGCTGTCAGACTCTAGACCATTCCTGAAACTTCAGGAGATCCCTTCTCATGTTTTCCACACCTTCTAGTTTTCCTTTCCTGTTGTAGATTTTGGTCAGATTCTATTCTGATCTGAGGATGGGAGTATTAGCTCCTGAATGCTAGTCACCTGGACGTATGGTCTTCTATCCTCTCGAACGACGGACTCTGGCACTTCCAGGTTAAAGTACCTTAAGCTTTAACACATATTCTTTAATGTATTATGCTATAATTACCTCCTGCCTTTACCTTTCTTCCAGCTATTTAAGCTTCCAAGTTTTTATTCCTTGTTAAATGTAACTTTGCCTTATTCACCTCTATTGTTAATTACTTTATTTATTGCTTCAGTTATACCCTTGTTCTATGTAAACCGATCCGATATGGATATTACTATGAAGGTCGGTATAAAAAAAGTGTTAAATAAATAAATAAATAGTCAAGATATGTATTAAGTTAATCCAATAAAAATACATCACTTTATATATATGTTTTTTGTTAACTTATATTTCCACATAGTTTAGTATCATCCACACTTTCCAATAGCCCTGTCATGGGTCAAGCAGTCTGGGCTGGGATTTCCCTGAGCAGGCCAGACTCAAGGGCAGGCTTGGACTAGGTCTTCTGCCTAGTCAACCTCCCTGATAGGTTGAGCCCTTCAGTTCTGGAGGCTAAAAAGGACTTAGCTGGAACTGGATAGGCTGAGTCTAAAAGCATGGCTGGAGCTAGATCACAGCACAGGCTGAGAAATGGAACATGGTAGAGTTTGGGAGCTGGAGGAAGGTTTGGGTTGGGAGCTGGAATAAGATACAAGCTGGGACTGGAAAAAGGCTGGGACTGAGGCAGGTAGGAGTGTATTCAAGCAGGGTTGGACTGGAATCAAGAGTAGGCTGGGCCCAGAGGACCAGGGAAAAACCCGAGACAAAGGGCAAGGACAAGGCCTGGTCCAAGAAAACAAAGAGGTAGGCGATCTCTGATACCGACAGGTAAACACAAAAGAATAGATGCCCGGATCTTTTCCAACACTTTATTGATGCAGAGACGTGTCAAATAAAATCACCCAACTCAGGCCGAGTTTCGCAGCTTTTCAGCCGCTGCCTCAGGGGCTACAAGTAAAGTGAACAATAAATATCTTAAAAATATTAAGATCTCATAAATATTTAAAAAGAATGTTATATAAAAGAATAAACATCCTTTATAAACATTCTAAAGATCTAAAATAAAAAAATCTTAATTTAAAAAAATAATTAATCAAAGGGTGACAGCAGATTATTGTCTGAACCAATCTAATATTAGGCATACTTTAACAATAAGATCAAAATATAATGTATTCTAATACAAAAACTATTACTAGTTTACCTTCACTATTCAAATCAATGAGCTGTTTCAGCCAATCATTTCGAATAGTATGCCAGCAGTACCAGACCAGCTAGAAGAAATTCAACCATTATTGGAACATCTGTTCATCATGTAAAATATAATAATATGCATGTGGTATAATTATTTAACAATTCTATCATATATGGGTGGCTTAAAAAATAATAATCTAGTTTTATGCTACATCTAAATGGGTCATAAATATATAAATATTTCAGTTATATGTGCCCTTACTGAAAATCCAAGAATTAACTTTACTATTTCATCTAGGGCAATTAATGCACCATACCTCATCTTTTAATTATGAAATGAAGTAACTTAATCATAAAGGGTGGCTCAATATGAATCCTTAGGAATTCTTGTTATTAATTCAAATCTCTACTTCTAATGTTTACAACAACACTAAAAGTTACTTAAAAATTAATAACCAACTAATCAAATGTGCAAAATAATGTCAATGCTAACATCTTAACCAAGATAAAATGTGATGTAGTTCGCATCACATGCACATAGCACTCTCTTATTTCTATTTGACAAACTGTGCCATTATAGCACAAACTAGATAAAATAACATTACTATTTAATCTTTTATTTGGACTTAGGTGTTTTTTGATTCAACAATCGCACCTAACATCTATTCAAAACTTAATCAGAGATTCCCTTTAAAAAATATATTTATTTTACCTTGCGCACGATGGTTCAAAACGCTAGCCAGCATAACAGACAGCAGTCTCCGATAACATCTAATTCGAACCGCGTTTGTTCAGTCATTTTTAAATTGTCAATTTTGGCGCCAAAAAAACCAATCAGCAGGGGCTTAAAAATAACTAATACTAAAAATAATAATTCCTAGTTAGTGAACCCAGTATGTTATGAAATTTAATCTAGAATCGTGTTTACAAAAAACTAAAACAAAATCAAGGTTTATCGGGTACTGTCAATCAAAAAAGCAGGGTTGGACTGGAATCAAGAGTAGGCTGGGCCCAGAGGACCAGGGAAAAACCCGAGACAAAGGACAAGGCCTGGACAGGAAACAGGGACTGGACTGGACATGACAAAGACTGGATTGGGCAGGACAAGACAAGGACTGGAGTGGACAAAGACAGGACTAGAACAAGCAACAATAAACAGGAAGGTCCAAACAGGGCACAAGGTTGGTTAGGTGAACCTAGAAGGCCCAAAGGCCTCAAGGCAGGATATGGAGACCCAGGAGGCCACTGAGCAAAGCAAGAAGACCCAAGAAACCACAGAGCAAGGCAAGGAGGCCTGGAAGGCCACAGAGCTAGGCAAGGAGGCTTGGAAGACCACAGAGTAAGGCAAGGAGGCCAAGGTAGGCCACAAGGTGAGGCAGGAGTACAAGGTAGGTCACTGGGCAAGACAGGAAAGCATGGCAAGGATGGCCAAGTTAAGGAGCTGAGGTGACTTGATGAAGAATGAAGGAGGGAGTAAACAGGCTGGTTTAAGTAGGGATGAACTGCTGCATCATGTGATCAGCAAGGAGGTGGCTAGAGCAGCTGTGAGCAAGGCTTGCTGATGACCTCTGCTGGTGGGGAGGCTGCATAGTAGGCAGAACTTTGACAAGCCCTCTCACAGTATCGCTTATGAAAATATTGAACAGGACCAAGAACCTATCCCAGCAGCACATTTCTGTTAACCTCCCTTTCCTTGGGGTGAACTCAGTTTACTGCTGCCCTTTCATGTCTCCACTCATCTAGTTTCTAACTCAGCCACTTTAAGTGGTATAACTAGGACCCTCACTTTGATTATGCCACCTATGTGGAATCATGTCAAAAGCCTTACTGAAACTCAATATAGTACTGACAAGAGATGGGTGGCAGCTTATAGATTAACCAAATTATTGAGGCATAGCTTTTGACGACAGAGTCCACTTCAGTTGACTGAAGTGTAGTACAGGAAGTGGGTAAAATATATGGAGATGTAAGGGGTGGGAGGGATGAGGAAAAAAGAGAAGGCATTGAATTAGGAACTTCAGGGTATGGAAATGTTATAGTCCAGCCTACTGATAACTGAGGTAAGTGTGAAAAGACAGAATTACAGCACCCACCCAATGAGGTAAGAAAACAGATTAACTGAGCCAGACTATTATTTAGGAACACTCTGCTATAGGATCATCTCAAAAACAAAAATAACAGAAGACTTCTGGTTGTTACCTATAGCTCCCAACTGAAACCACTGAAACATATCATCAAGGATCTACAACCCATTCTGGACAATGATACCACCCTCTCACAGACTTACTGACAGCCTCCTAACTTCAAGTGAATACCTTGCTCCAGTCCCAGCTTGTATCTTATTCCAGCAACTGCAAATTGTACAACAATGACACCAATTCAGGAACCAGACCCTGCCAGAAACCCAGATGCCAACTATGTCCACAAACAAACCAACAGCATCACAGGACCTAACATCATCAACTACAACATCCAGGGCTCATTCACCTGCTCTTCTTCCAATGTAATATATGCCATTACCTGCCAGCAATGTCCCTCTGCTGTCTATATAGGACAAACAGGTCAATCGCTAAGGAAAAGAAGAAGTGTACATAAATCTGACATTAGAAATGGAAACATTCAGAAACCAGTAGGAGAACATTTCAACCTTCTAGGACATTCTCTATCTGACCTTAAGGTTGCCATATTCCTTCAGAGGAACTTCAAAGGAGCACTCCAGTGTGAAAATGCTGAACTGGAACTCATCAAAAAATGTATCACCATCACCCTAAGTCTGAACAGAGACAATGGCTTCATGGCACTGTCTATGGGGCAGATTTAAAAACCTGCGCGCGGGCATAGATTTGTTCACGCAACCCGGCGTCAACAAATCTACACCCGATTTTATAACATGCGCGCGCAGCCACACGCATGTTATAAAATCCAGGGTCGGCGTGCGCAAGGGGGTGCACAATTGTGCAACTTGTGCGCCGAGCCGCACAGCCTGCCTCCGTTCCTTCCGAGGCTGCTCCGAAATCAGAGCAGCCTCAGAGAGAACTTTCCTTCCGCCCCCCCTCCCCGCACCTTCCCCTACCTAACCCACCCCCCAGCCCTACCTAGAACCCCCCCTTACCTTTATTGAAGAAGTTACGCCTGCCTCCCAGCAGGCATAACTTACACGCCGGCCAATGGCCGGCCCGCGATCCCGGGCCCAGCAGCAAATGGCCGCTGTGCCTGAAGATTCAGGCCATGCCCCGCCCCCGGACCGCCCCTTTTTTTCAAGCCCTGGGACATATGCGCGTCCCGGGGCTTGTGCGCGCTGCCGAGTCTATGCAAGATAGGCTCGGCGCGCGCAGGGACAGGCAGGGGCAGCTTTTCGGGGGCTACGCATGTAACCCTTTGAAAATCTGCCCCTATGAACTTAACTGTTCTCAGGTCATTCTGTCTTTTTACACTTACCTCAGGCGTCAGTAGGCTGAACTAAAATTCTATTAATACTCTGTTTCCACACAATGTCCTGCCTAATTCAGTGCCTTTGCTTTGTTCATCTTTCCACCCACCCCCACAATCTCCATATATTTTACCCACCTCCTGCACTACAATATATGCATCAGACGAAGTGGACTCTGTCCTTGAAAGCTCCTACCTCAATACATTGGTTAGTCTATAAGATGTCACTCACCTCTTGTCATCTTTGCTACATCAGACCAACATGGATAGCCCTCTGAAGATTTTCAGTACAATGCATCCAGCACTCTTCCCTGATCCAGTGCTTTCATCACTCGGTAAAAGATTCATCTGACAAGATCTACCTCTGGTAAAACCTTGCTGCCCCAGATCCTGAAATCTATAGGATTCCAAAAACTGCACTATCCTGTTTTAGTAATGATTCCATTAATTTACTTGCCATCAGGGTCAGACTAGCTGTGTTAGTAGTTTTCTTTCTTCACTGGACTAGAATATAAATTGCTTGCAAACTGCAGTTTGACCAGATCAAGAATTCTTTCTAGAGTTTTTTCATACCTTTCAGTAACAAATTAAAAACAAAACAAAACCCTGCTCTGAGTTTTAAATTGCATACAGCAATAGAATTTAACATAACTAGTTTACGTCAAATTGTAACATACAGATAGAGAAATGGAAGGCGCCCCAGCAGGGATGTATGGGCGTCAGGAATAACCAGGCTTACCTGACATGCTCGGAGGGAGGGGGAGGCCGGCTTTCCCCCTCTTTCAAGGTGGCTGGCTTCAATGGCACCGGCTGGTGCTCCTCCATCGTGCCAGGGGCACTGCTGCTGATGTTGCTCTCCTTGGTTGGTCTGGCATTGGGCGTGATGACGTCATCAGAGCACGCCACCGACACCGGGCCACAGGATTGCCTGGGGGGAGTGACGCAGTGACATCGGCAAGGAGGAGGAGGGACCGGCAGGAGACTTAAAACCCACCGACTCCCCTTTGTATGGCTTTTTTCCCCTTCCCTGCCCCCGGCTCAGTGCGATTCAGCATCTGAGGTAGGAGGGCAGCCCCGGGAGTCGTGGGGGCTATCCTGGCTCCTGTGGCTGCTGTCAGCCACGGGGAACGCCACCGCTGTCCTCCTTTGGCACAACGAGAGGCGCAGAGCCGCCCTCCAGGAAAGAGGAGGCAAGGATGGGTGGGGACGCCCCAGGTGCAGGAATAAGCCACTTCCGCCACTGTGTCCCTGGTTGCCGGCTGGGAGCCAGTCCGCTGCGTCAATGTATTAAAAAAAAAACAAAAAACGGGTCCATGTCCTCGACCGTGTCCTCTGGAGGATTCTGGCCGATTTGAGCTCTTTCGTCCCGCTTTAAAGTGGCTGGATGAGGAGTGATCCTTGCGGAAATGGAGCCGGGAGGAGCCAGGCAGGCTCCGGCCAGGTGGTGAACATTGTGGATTGGAAGAGGAGATTGTAGGGCAGTTCCGTGGATGAAGGTGGCGCTTCTGAGTACCGGGGGAAGGGAGGGAGTTGGGGGATAGAATAAAAAGAGAGCACGGAGGGGACAAGGAGAGAATGGCCCTTCTGTCTTGAATCTCCCCCCCCCCTTGGCTTCATGCATAGAATGGTGCATTAAGCAAGTATCAGCTCGCTCATGTTTTCCCCATGCACGCACACTCTGCTCCCACTAGGGAGAAAGCGGTGCTCATGCACCTGTTGCTATTTCTCTCTTTCTGGTAGGGAGCGCGTGTTCTTTCTTGCCAACAGAGGACAAGAGAGTTGTGTGATCCAAAGCAGGGGTGAAGAATGGTCGGAGGATTTCCCATGCGCCTCCGGTGCGGCTCGGCGCTGGTATGATGCGACAGGCCTTTCCCATGCGCTGGTATGATGTGACAGGATTTCCCATGCGCCTCCATGCGCCTCCGGTGCGGCTTGGCCTTACACATCTAGGAGACTTAGTGGAGTACACTCGGTAGGAGGGGGCGGCGGGCAGGCTCGCTGGGGCATGTGCAGTGGTCGTGCTTCAATGAGCATTGTTTTATGGGAGGCAGGAGCAGGCCGGTTTTGTGTCTCTCCCCCTCGTTAGATTGGGCCTACTAGGGTCGCGCAGACCAGATTTGGCGCTGAGCTGATCCGCTACCGATTGCAGATGTGGGAATGTTAGTATTTGGTGCACAGCATCCCACCTGGAAAACGGATGCTGAGGATGGATAAGTGAGTGGTGTGGACAGCATAATGCCCGTCGCCCCTACCCCTGTAGAGTGGCAGGCGATGCTTCCCTGGTTGGCATGTTATCCCAATAGGGTGGGACGAATACCTTCCTGAGCAGCATCCAACATGGTTTCTTGTTTCCCCACAAAGGTCGTTGAGCCCCTGGTGGAGCATTGTCCCCACACGCAGTTGGCCTAAAAGAAAAGGAGCCTAGGAAATATGGGCTGATATGTAGTCTAGATCACCCTGTGGGGACTTCCGTTGATGGCCATGTTACATCGGAGCACTTCTCGGTAAAGTATGTGCCCATTGAAACTGCATTGGATCCATTAGGATCCTGTTGGACAGGGCGCCCTCATGGTGAGAGTGGACATCGAGTCTACATTTCGGCTGTTTCCGGTGCACCCTAGCAGTTTCCACCACCTGTTTTTCCATTTCAAGGGGGCCTTCTTTTGCGATGTGTGTCTGCCAATGGGATGCTTGGCCTACTTTGGAGCATTTAGTGCTTTCCTACTCTGGGCAACTGAAGAGATGGGGCTCTCGTCACTGGTTCGCTATCTAGATAATTTTTTGTTTATGTGAGGAGGAGGCACACTCAAATGTGTTGAATTGTTTAATATGTTTTACTAGCTGGCGCACGGGTTTTGGTTGCCCTTTGGCTGAGGACAAATCTTACAGCACGGTGGCGGTCCTTGCTTTCCTCGGGATTGAACTGGGTTCCACGCGAGCAGAGCCCGGACTCCCAAGTGACGAGTCTAGCTAATCTGGTGTCTGTCACCATTCGCTATCGGAGGGTCGCACAGGAGCATGTGAGAGTCCCTTGCGACAGTCTGGCCTTTGCCGTGCGAGTCATTCTTAAGAGCAGGATTCTCCGTGCCGCTTAATCCGGTCTACGGTGGGTTGAGTTCACAACCACCACTGCTTCTGGAAGGGCAGGCTAATTGGAGAAGATCTAGCATTCTGGTCCGGACTCCTCAGGGACTTTGGCGGTGTTTGGTGTGACTCCCCAGAACAGTCATTAGTGGTTGCTTTCAGTTGTGCTCCGACCGGGAGACATTGCTTGTGGTGTTGACTTCAGGGGAGTTTGCTCTGCAGCGTGTTGACCAGACCACTGGACAGTGGACGAGTAGCCTGACCAGGAACATCGCACTTCTTGTGCTGATTCTCATTATCGTCGATATGCACATCTGGGGTGAGGCGCAGTATTGTAGTGGGATGGTGCAGTGACAGTACGGTCAATAGACAGGCAGGCTTCCGGGGGCTTCCTGGTGTGAAAGTTGCTGAGAGAGTCCATGCTGGGCTACTTGCTTACGAGCATCATGGCACGAGTGGGACATGTTCCTGCAGTGTGCAGGAGATGGCTGGTTCGCTCTCTTACTGTTGGTGGTCCCTGTACAGGAAGCTAGAGTCATGGGTGGATCTGATCAGCAGGGGGTCCCAGGGCAGCTGTGATCCTCGGATCCTTGTGCAGGAAGCTAGCGCCACAAGTGGAGCTGACCGGCTGGCCACCACAGGAGGCAATAGAAGGGTTCAGAGAAGATGCCGGAAAGGAAGAGAGGGGGCTTGGGGCTGCCTTTCGGTGCACTGTCAGCCTGCAACAGGCTACCATACAGCAGATGGGCTGATTGAGGTCCTGGGCGTTTGTGTCAGGCATTAGGCGGGATGATGGCTCCCCTGTGCTTGCAACTAGCTGGGTGCATCCTGTGGCTTAAGTTCCTTTCGCTTCTAGCTGCCATCCGTCGATGATCAACGTGGGTCATGGGCCACTCTTTCATCATCTGTGCATGTAGAAAGGCTGCGAGGGGGAAATTTGGGCTTGATCTGGGGTTGGCCAGACGAGTTTTGGTAAGTCTTGGGGGATCAGGAGGGTGGGGGGTTGTAGTTAATTCAATTTTAGCCGGGAAATGAATAAGAATTAACGCATGAACGTATCGGGGCCCCCCTTGCCGAATGCAACGTATCTGCCCCCCCTCGAATACGAATCCCGAATGCAACGTATGGCGTCCCTCTGCACATCCCTACTGTGTTCACTGAAAACACTACAATATCAGCAATTTCCTGCACAACCTGGGAGCAGAAATAGCTGACACTGACAATGCCACCACACATGCATAAAAGTGCCAACCTTCCCACAATCCCTCCAACATGGAGTATCAGCATATGTATATGTTTTTGAGTAATGACAGGTGTTCTCTAAGTTCTATGCAGCAAATGGATCATCAATGCTGTCTGCCTAGCACAAATAGAAAGGTGATGCGCAGACATCCATATAGTCTCCCAGTCCCTGCCCCCTAATTCAACACCCAAGTCTAAGTTCCAAGCATCAATGAAAGATTGCAACGTGGATGTCCCAAATTTACTTTCAAGAATACCACAATGTGTTAGTATAGGATGAGGTCTACTCACTCAGTGCCGCTGAGGCGAAGTTATGGACAGGAAGGGGAGTTCGCTAGATTGACCATATCCGCCTGTTCTCTTTCCAGTGCTAACCAGGAAACATCGGTTCTACCCATCCATGCCTGGAGGCAGACCAGTCTGGCAGCCCAGTAATAGATTAAGTAGAGCCATCCCCTCTTGCTTCCTGTTCTGCCATAGCTGGCTTAATTTAGTCCTAGCAGGTTTGTCGTTCCAAATAAATTTCCCCATCCAACTATGAAGCCCAGAAAAAAACTGTGATGGAATAAAGCATGAGCAAGTGCGACCAAAATGATAAGGGGCATGGAATGGCTGCCCTATGAGGGAAGGCTAAGGAAGTTAGGGCTGTTCAGTTTGGAGAAGAGACAACTGAGGGGGGGATATGATAGAGGTGTACAAAATCATGAAAGGACTTGAAAAAGTTAATATAAATCGGTTATTTATTCTTTCAGATAATAGAAGGACTAGGGGGCATTCCATGAAGTTAGCAAGTAGCTCATTTAAAACAAATCAAGAAAATTCTTTTTCACTCAGTGCATAGTTAAACTCTGGAATTCATTGCCAGAGGATGTGGTTACAGCATTTAGTGTAACTGGGTTTAAAAAAGTTTGGATAAGTTCCTAGAGGAAAAATCCATAAACTGTTATAAATTAATAAGCAATAGTAGCTTGTGATCTATCTAACAGTCTTTATTGTAGTCACAGGTCAGATTAGACAACACTGAACATATAGCCATTATTATGAAACTATGTTACCGAGCTTATCATGCACCTCCATTACTAATAATAGGAACAGATGCATGTACAATTTACTATATGTGCCTCTATGTAAACCGTTGTGACGGTAATCTACTGAACGACGGTATAGAAAAAAGATTTTAAATAAATGAATAAATAATGTTTGGGTTCTTGCGAGGTACTTGCAACTTGGTTTGGCCACTGCTGGAAACAGGATACTGGGCTTGATGGACCCTTGGTCTGGCCCAAATCGCCATCGCCAGGAGCTCAATAGCCAAATAAAAAATGGTCATTTTAAAAGGAACGCACATGTGCCCATAAATGCACGTGTCAGCACACAAGCAGAGAGATGCTGCAATTTTAAATTGTGCTTGCATATTTCAGCTAGGGCTTTAGCAACTTTCATGAGCATATGCAGGTGGATTTTAAAACATGCTCGAACAAGGGAAAAGGTTTTTCCAAGTTGTCCACCAGATTGCCCAGTTCATATCAAAGTCTTCAAGACCCTTCTGGTTCTTCATCCTGCAAGCCCCCACTTGACCCTGAACCCTCATGCTGCACTAAATTCCCTAAAATTCAAGAACTCCAGGCTTGCTCCTCATCAGGACCAGAAGTAAAGTTAGAAGAACATAAGAACATGCCATACTGGGTCAGACCAAGGGTCCATCAAGCCCAGCATCCTGTTTCCAACAGTGGCCAATACAGACCATAAGAACTTGTCAAGTACCCAAAAACTAATTCTATCCCATGCTACTGATGCTAGTAATAGCAGTGGGAAAAATAACCCATGCTATAGTTACACAATGTTAGGTTCCATATTAGGAGCTACCACCCAAGAAAGAGATCTAGGCATCATAGTGGATAACACATTGAAATCGTTGGTTCAGTGTGCTGCGGCAGTCAAAAAAGCAAACAGAATGTTGGGAATTATTAGAAAGGGAATGGTGAATAAAACGGAAAATGTCATAATGCCTCTGTATCGCTCCATGGTGAGACCACACCTTGAATACTGTGTATAATTCTGGTCGCCGCATCTCAAAAAAGATATAGTTGCGATGGAGAAGGTACAGAGAAGGGCGACCAAAATGAAAAGGGGAATGGAACAGATCCCCTCTGAGGAAAGACTAAAGAGGTTAGGACTTTTCAGCTTGGAGAAGAGACAGCTGAAGGAGGGATATGATAGGTGTGTTTAAAATCATGAGAGGTCTAGAACAGGTAGATGTGAATCGGTTGTTTACTCTTTCAGATAATAGAAAGACTAGGGGGCACTCCATGAAGTTAGCATGTGGCACATTTAAAACTAATCGGGAGAAAGTTCTTTTTCACTCATTGCACAATTAAACTACCATCTTCAGAGTGAGTACTGCCGATCCAGTTCTGTCTCTGCATTGTCTCATCTCTCTCTCCATAGATCCTCGGCCTACCCCGCACAGCGGACCACTACCGGATCTATTGGCATTTCCATCTAAGCTTGGGTTCTCAGCCTACCCCACTTTGTGGACCACCACTGGACCCATCTCCCTCTTGGGACATGGTGAGACTGTGGAACTGCCTTTTCCACCCTGCAATCTACAGACGGAACATTGCCATTTGGTTCCTCATCTCCTGGTTGGAATCATCACCCGTTCCTTGGGTCACCATCTACATTGCAGTACAATAAAGCTAATTCTCTGGGTCCATCTCTGCCTTGAGCTAGCCTATCACTGCAAGTCCCCATAGGGCCCCGTCCTGTGGGAGGTGCCATCTCTTACAGCGACTAAGGGCCTACGCTTCAATGTCCAAAATTCAACAGATTGCTAACTCCATGGACCCGGCTCAGCTTGCAGTCTTATAGGCCATTCCTGGCCTGGCCTGGCCCAGCGGATTACAGAGCAACAGAAATATCTGGAGACACTAGCCGCCACTTTCAACCAGTTGAACGCCCAACTGAATACGCCAACGGTTCCAGAGAAAGATTCTTCTCCTCAAGTGGTTTCTGTCCACACCACTGTACCGCTACCAGATCCTATACACTTCTCTGGTGATGCCCAGGGGTTTTATCAACCAGTGCTGTATGCACTTCTCATTGCAACCGAACTACTTTCCCAATGCTGTTTCCAAGACTACGTTTATCCTATCGGTACTCGATGGAAGAGCCCTGGCCTGGGCCTCACCTCTCTGGGTACCCAGCGACCCTGTCTTGAATGATCTGACTGACTTCTTGAACCTGTTCAAATCTGTATTTGATGATCCAGCATGTCAGACCATCGCAGGGTCTACTCTTCTTCACCTTCAACAAGGAAGCAAGCCTTTACCGGACTATGTTATTAAATTCAAGACACTAGCATCTGAGCTTCATTGGGACTTGGGATGTCTACGTGCTATATTTCTAGAGGGCCTCAACACCCGTATAAAGGATGAACCTGTGGCCCATGACTTGCCAGACACTCTGGAATCTCTCATTGATTTAGCTGGGAGAGTTGATCGCAGGAAAAACGATCGGACTCAAGAAGCAAAATGTCAGAAGAAGCACTCTATGGGAAGCAATCGCCCTTGAGTCATGTACACGACTTCAGCCCAATCCTCTGCGCCCAGTGAAGAGGAAGAGAAGCCTATGCAGTTAGGACGCAGCCACCTGACTTCTAAAGAGACGTTTCTGAAGACACACAGGTCTCTGTATGTACTGAGGCCAATCCAGCCATGCTGTTCAGACCTGCCCTATCTGTTCGGGAAAAGGCCAGACCTAGGATCTGCTGGAGGACTCCTCCTAGGTCTAACTGCGCTCTTTCCTCCATTAACTCTCCCTGTCTCTCATTTCCGGAGGCCTTGAATTCTCTACACTCGCACTTGTGGACTCAGGTGCGAGAGGAAACTTTATGCTAAAAAGAATTTCAGACCATCTGTGAATTCCTACTACACCAATAGCTACCCCTCTACTGCTGTCCTCTATACATGCAGAACCACTTCCAGGGGAGGTATCGCTTACCACGCAACCCATATGCCTTCGCACTGGGGCCTTGCACACTGAGAACATCTCTTTCCTGCTCCTTGATAAGGCTATTCATCCCGTGTTACTCGGCCTACAGTGGCTACAGGAACATACACCTCAGTTCAATTGGACCACCATGGAACTCTGAGTGGGGCTCTGGCTGCCATGATCGTTGTCTAGCCAAAGTTTCACTGCTGCCTTGCATGTCAACGACTCCCTCACTACCTGGTCTTCCGCCACAATATGCGTCTTTTCAGGACGTCTTCTCCAAGCAAGCAGCAGATGATTTACCTCCGCACAGGTCCTTTGATTGTATGATAAATCTCAAACCTAATTCGGAGCCTCCTAAGGGAAGGGTATTCCCCCTCTCAATAGCAGAGACTGAGGCCATGTTGGCCTATATCCAAGAGAACCTGCAAAAAGGGTTCATTAGACCTTCCAAATCCCCGGCTGGCGCGGGGTTCTTTTTTGTTGAAAAAAAAGATGGATCTCTTTGCCCTTGTATTGATTACAGAGGTCTCAATGAAATCACCATCAAGGATCGCTACCCTCTACTGTTGATAACCGAACTGTTCGACAGACTCCAGGGGGCCAAGGTGTTTACTAAGCTGGACTTGAAGAAGGCCTACAACTTGGTCCGAATCCGTCACGGAGATGAATGGAAGACAGCTTTTAACACCCTTGATGGACATTTTGAATACTTAGACATGCCTTTTGGACTGTGCAATGTACCAGCGGAGTTCCAGAATATGATGAATGATATTCTGCGAGACTTACTGTACCAATGCGTGGTGGTATATTTAGATGATATCCTGATTTTCGCTCAGGACCTCCAGACCCATCAGGCCGATGTGATAAAGGTACTACAGAAGCTACGTGACAATCGCCTTTATGCGAAGCTCGAGATGTGCGCTTTCCACCAGGAGTTAGTGCCATTTCTGTGGTACATAGTTTGCAAGAATGGCTTCAAGATGGACCCTCAAAAGCTGAAAAGCATTCAAGGGTGGCCTCGACCCACTGGCTTAAAAGCCTTACGCCGTTTCCTCGGCTTCACAAAACTATTACCGTACCTTTATCAAGTACTACTCCACCTTAACAGTACCATTCAAGGCCATGACTAGAAAAGGGGCTGATCCATCTTGATGGTCTGCTGACGCTGTAGCAGCTTTCCAAACTCTCAAAGAAGCCTTCCAGACCAAGCCTTGTCTTAGTCATCCTAATCCTCAGCATCCTTTCATCGTCGAGGTCGACGCCTCCGATGTCAGTGTGGGAGCAGTACTAAGCCAATATAGTGATACCAATGTTCTCCATCCCTGCTCTTTCTTCTCACGATGATTCTCTCCCTCCGAGAGGAATTATGGAATCGGAGATAAAGAATTGTTATCTATAAAATTGGCCTTTGAAGAATGGCGCATTGGCTGGAAGGTGAGCAGCAACAAATAATGTTGTATACCGATCATAAAATTTGGAATATTTATGACACGCTGAATGCCTGAATCATCGGCAAGCGAGGTAGTCATTGGTTTTCAACCACTTTGACTTTTTACTGAAATACTGTCCTGCAAAAAAGAGCAGATGCTCTTTCGCGCTCCTTCTCTACTGTGGACGAACCCGATGAGCCTAGTCATATCATCAGTCCGGAGGAGGTGGTGTTAGCAGCCTGTCACACCGTCCCCGCTGGGAAGACAGTAGTGCCTCTGGGAATGAGGAGGAAATTATTAAAGAGGGCACATGACTCCCATCTGGCCGGTTACCCCGGGCAAGAACATACATTAGCTATGCTCCAGCATTTCTATTGGTGGCCTACCATGAAGACCGATGTCCAAGCCTATGTGGCTTCTTGCGCCACCTGCGCAAGACAAAAACCTCCTGCCGGACATCCCTGGGGTCTTCTCCAACCTCTGCCTATACCTGAGGAACCTTGGATGCACATTGCGACTGACTTCATAGTGGACTTACCCCTTTCTCCTGGAAACAATAAGATCTGGGTGACCGTCGATCGGTTTTCAAAAATGGAACATTTTGTGGCCCTGCTAGGATTACCATCCACTGCTGAACTAGCTAAATTATTCGTGAAGCACATCTTTCGCCTCCACGGCATGCCCAAGCACATTCTGTCTGATAGAGGTGTCCAGTTTACCGCAAACTTCTGGAGAGCTGCGTCAGAAGTTCGACATCGCATTGGATCTGATCTTGGCCTATCACCTACAGTCCAATTGCCAAACAGAGTGAATGAATCGGACGCTCAAACAATTCCTAAGCTCATATGTGAATACTAGACAAAGTGACCGGGCAGAATTACTTCCGTGGGCCAAATTCGCCCTAAACTCTGATCCAGCTGCTGCCATGGGATCAACACGCTTTCAAGTGGTGTATGGTGGCCAACCATTACCCCCGTTACCTCTGCTACTCTCCGTGACATCTCCAGCAGCTCAAGCCACCGCAATGGAATTGCAACAATTGTGGAAACAGACTATGGATCTACTTCTCAAGGTGGGAGAAACAGCCACAAAAGACTTATGATGCTCACCACAGGAAGGCTCCTCAGTTTCAGCCTGGGGACAAAGTATGGCTTAGTACAAAGTTCCTCCGCCTAAAGCTGCCCTCTGCACGTTTTGCTCCTCGGTACGTTGGACCTTTTGCTGTCCTCCGATGTCTTGGGAATTTGACTTACAGTTTGAGGCTACCGCCATCCATGAAGATTCATAATGCTTTTCACGTGGCTCTACTGAAACCTCTCATACTGTCTGAATTTTCCAGCAAAGCTCAGGAACCAACACAGCTTGATGCAGAAGAAGATATCACATATACTGCTGATGACATCCTGGATGTACGCAAGAGAGAGGTAAACGATGGGAGTACCATTTCTTGGAAAGGATACAGACCGGAGGAGAACTCCTGGGAGCCCATGGCCAATATCTTGGATAAAGACATGCTCCGTTGCTTCCATCACTCTCATCTTTGGGAGGGGCCCTTGGAAAGGGGGTCCTGTTGCATCCGGTTGCAAATGGCTGCGCCCACTATTGCTCACCTTTTTTCTACCTGACTCAGTGCATTTTGGAAAGATGGCTGCCTCCACTTCTCCTCACCATACTCTCCGGCGTCCTCTATCCAGCATGGGCAATTGCATTCACCATCTTTCTCCAGTAGTCACCTAGGGCACGCACGCGTGCGCAGCCCCATCCTTTACGTGTGTCATGGCGGGAACCTCGAGGGCGTCCCCACCGCATGACGTCACTAGCTCTGGTATTTAAATCTCTGCTCATGATTCCTTTTACGAGTTAGCATTGAATCCTCCATGCTGATCTCTCGACGTTACCAGACGCTTCCGCTCTGTGTACTCTCGCTCCAGGACGACTTAGGTACCCACTCCATGGGGGCCTTGCCTCGCTCCTCCTTAACCTCCGGGGTTACCTCCTACCAACTAGGTTGCCTAAGGTACCCACTCCTCGAGGGCCTTGCCGTGCTCCTACCTTCCCTTCGGGGTTGCCCACTCATTGCCAAGACGCCTATGGTACCCGCTCCTCGGGGGCCTTTTTCATCCAGGACCTCCACTCCGAGGGTTCCCCTCTACTACAACTACCATCTTCAGAGTGAGTACTGCTGTTCCAGTTCTGTCTCTGCATTGTCTCATCTCTCTCTCTCCATAGATCCTTGGCCTACCCCGCACCGCAGACCACTACCAGATCTATTGGCATTTCCATCTAAGCTTGGGTTCTCGGCCTACCCCGCTTCGCAGACCACTACCGGACCCCATCTCCCTCTTGGGTCATGGTGAAACTGTGGAACTTCCTTTTCCACCTTGCAATCTACAGGTGGAACATTGCCATCTGGTTCCTCATCTCCTGGCTGGAAACGTCACCCGTTCCTCGGGTCACCATCTATGTTGCAGTACAATAAAGCTAATTCTCTGTGTCCATCTCTGCCTTGAGCTAGCCTATTGCTGCAAGTCCCCACAGGGCCCCGCCCTGTGGGAGGTGCCATTTCTTACAGCGACCTCAGGCCCACACTTCAATGTCCAAAATACAACTACCAGTGGAAATGGGTACGCTATGATCTGATCATGCACTTATTAGCTTTTCCTAATCAGCCTTTAATGAAGCCAGTTCCTCTACTGTTCCTTTTACATATTTTAAGAGAATATGGTTTGATACATCCAAATTTATTGAAGCTCTTGTGCATTTTCCCTAATTCACTGAAAATAATGATCTTGAAACCTATTTAGAGGTATGGTCTAAGCATATTACTTCTACTCTTGATTTCATTGCTCTTACAAAACAGGTTACCCTTGTGAAAAAGAGGTCTAAACCTTAGTTAACACCTTCATTAATTACACTTCGACAAGTATTGAGGAGAAGTAAGAGAAAATGGTTTAAACAACCTTCTTCAGAGAATGCTACCCATTTTAGAACATTACTAGCTAAATATCAATCTGAAACTCTTAAAGCCAAAAAAGAATTTTATTCAAAAAAGATAAAGGAATTGGAAAATAGACCTAAGGCATTATTTAATTTAGTACATAATCTGGCTAAAGATTATAGGACAAGCATACCCAATGCAGAATCTTTATCATCTGATATGTTACTGAAACATTTCTCATTAAAATTTGAAAATTTCTCTTTGTTGTTTAAGGATGTGACCCCCTGGTTCTCTAGTGAAGTTCTGATTGTAATTCAGTTTGGTCGACTTTTGAAAGTGTGCAATCTATAGAAATTGCTAACGTAGTTTCTCATTTGAATAATACTATTTGTCCAGAGATGAATATTTCTATTTCAATTCAAAGTTATCCTTGATTTTCTGAAGCCATCTATTACTTCTGTTGTCAATGCTTCTCTTGCTTCAGGTGTCACACCCAATAGGCTAAAAATTGCCTCTGTTAAACCATTATTAAAAAAGTCACACTTGGATGCCAATAATGTTGCGAATTATAGACCAATTTCTTTTTTACCTTTCTTTCCTAAGATACTTGAAAGGTGTAGTTTTAAAACAATTTACCGACTTTCTTGAGGATAATGAAATATTGAATCCACATCAATTTGGTTTTCGTTGGTGTATGAATACCGAACTCCTTCTCATCTCTTTAATTGATTCCATCAAGCGTGGTCTGGACGGAGGGCAGCATTTTCTTTTGGTTTCCCTTGACATATCGTCGGCCTTCGATACGGTTGACCATGAAATTCTACTTTTTAGTCTCTGCGAGTGTGGAGAATCTGGGATGGTTCTTGCATGGTTTACTTACTATCATAATAATCATTTTCAATTTTTCAAATTTAATCATCAGCATACATGTCTTCAACAATTGAAATCCGGAATACCACAAGGGTCCACGTAATAAGTTAAAAAGCATTGCTGACATCTTGCTCCCATTGCTAAATTACTAACAGCTATCACGAATGGTTTTAAGATATATGCTGATGATATTCAGTTTACATTAAATTCCTGGCAAGAAATCATGGACCATCTTCAACTTTGCATGACCACAATTAGAAAATGGTTACATCAAAAACTCTCTCTCAATACAAATAAAACTGAATTTCTTTTAATTCATCATCCTCATTCTGCTCCTCTAAATGAAAATCTCTCTTTGGACAATCTCTCTTTTCCTTTGAATAAGCCTGTCAAGAGCCTTGGAGTTTTGCTTGATTAAACTCTTTCATTTAAACCTCAAATCAAAGCGGTTGTAAAATCAGGATTTTTCAATTTTCGTGTGATTTTCTAGTCTTCGTCATTTACTTTTTGAAAACGATTTACATAGTGTCAAACGTGCGATAATGTTTCCTCATCTGGACTATTGTAATAGTCTGCTAATAGGCGTACCTAAAGTTCTACTCCAATCACTTCAATTATTACTTAATGCAGCAGCTCGTTTGGTTTCAAATACTAAACGTCATGAACATATTACACCGGTTTTATTTAGCCTGACCTGGTTACCCATCCCGGAATGAATTGACTATAAGAATGCTATGACCATTTTCAAATTACTTAGTCCAGATTCCCCTACATGGTCTAATGCATTATTACACATTTATAAGCCCACGCGAGGGCTAAGATCTTCTCAACTTGGCTTGCTTGAAGTACCTTCTGTTTGTTTAGCTCATTTATCTTCTACAAGAGAGACATCATTCTCGGTAGCTGCGCCAGCAGTCTGGAATCTTCTCCCATTTGAATTTCGAACGCTCGATAATGTGAAAAAATTTAGGCGATCCTTGAAAGAATTTTTCTCTCATCGTGCCTTTGATATGTCTTAAACATAATTCCATGCGCACTGAACTTAATGCTTTTTATTAAGATGTCTATGATTGCTGTTCAAAAGATTAATCTTGATTCTTTGTGATGGTGAATATGAGTAATTGTTATGAACCCTCCTGTAGCAGTGCTACGGGAGGCTCCTTACCTCTTCCTGGAGGCCGCTCCAAGCCAGGGTCTCACCTGTGAACTGTCCAGGATTTGCTCCAGGGCCTGGGAGGCCTCAATGTCCTTGGGGCCTGCCTGAGGCTGCTTGAGTTTGCATAGATTTCTGGTTTGTGCCATGCCCTATCCCTAGGGGCCAGCCCGCAGCACTTCTCTGTAGTTATAGGGCCAGCTAGGCGTGGGCCTGCCAAACTCCTCCCAGGGAGTCGCCGGTCTGCAGCCCTATAAAAGGACTTCAACTTCATTCTGTGTTTGCCTTGCATCATCGTGACTTCCCTCTGGAGGCTCCTGCCTGCCAGAGCCTTGTAAGGTCTTCTGTTCTTCGTGGAGCTCCTCATCTCGTCTGCTTTTATACTACGTCTTCATGTCTTGATGTCTTGCCTGAGGTCCCTGACCATGTCCTGATGTTCCGCCATGATCTTCCTTATCCTGATGTGTCTGCCTGCCAGGATGTTCTTCACTGCGACTTCGTCTGGTGCCCCTGAGCCTTCCGTCCTGCATAGCCGTGGTTCTCGGATGATGTCGTGCCCGAGAATGGAGTGGCCTGCAGGTGGGATTCGTCCCTGTGCTCCTGACCCTCCGTTCCCGCCAGCCTTGGGGGAAGCTTCAGATGACACCGGCTTCGTCATTGGAGTCCCTCCTTGCCTGGGTCTGCCCTGTGCTGTCCTGCTCTCCTCGTGGTCCGTGACCAGCCTGCAAGGGCTGTGTAGGGCACGCAGTGGGACAGGGTGGTCCGCGACTCAGTCCCGTGGATGGGCTGAGTAGGGTGCCCTGAGAGACAGTGCCAATGTCCTCCCGCCCTATGTCTTGTGTGGATCAAGTTCCTTGCCGTGCCTGTGATGCCGTCGCATCAACCCAGTCTCGTCTGAGATGCCCCTGTATCCTTCATCGTCTTGTCTACGTGTCAAGGCCTCCGTCTGCCCTCAACCTCAGGCCAGGCCTGCTGCTCCATGCTGTTCGTAGCAGGTCCGAAAGGGCTCGGAATGGTCGGAAGACCATTCAACTTCCAACATATTGGATGTTGGCCTTGGGAGCTTGCAGGCCTGGCAGTGGATCAGCCCGTCAGCCATGCAGAGCCACCGTCAACCCTCGGCTCGGCCCTGAAGGTCTGGGCCCGGGCTGAGGCCCAAGGGCGCACTAAATACCCCCGTTCTCAACAAGTAATATTTTCTGATATTGACAAATGTCTTTAAACCATCGTTTCTATGAAATTTATGGTATAGTTTTTCTATGTTGTATGTTTCAATAATATTTTGTGTATGTTTTATTGTGAATCGCCTAGACCTTTTGTGAAAGGCGATCAATAAATTTTAATAAAAATGGAAATAGAAAATGCCTCCTGGTGCTCGGATAATGATGCAGACCCATTCACCTGTCCACCGGAATGTCTCCTGGACTATCTCCATCTACTTTACTGGAAAGGACTGGCCACAGCTTCGGTTCGAGTTTACCTCAGCACCATAGGCGCCTACCACTCTCCCCTCAATAAAGGAGCCAATCTCTTGCCACCTGCTCATCTCTAGATTCATGAAGGGGGTCCTACGTCTGCAGCCCCTGGCCCGAAAACCTCCAGTCCCATGGGATATTTATTTATTTAATTTATTTAAAATCTTTTCTATACCGTCGCTAAGTTATATACCATCGCAATGGTTTACATGTAGGCACATAAATAATGTAGGTAAAAGTGTACTATAGTACATTCTAACAGGTGCCGCCAAAGGTTCAGTAACAATATATCATTAAAGACAATCAATTGTTTAGTGAAGTAGGTCATGACCGAGTGTACCAATAAGGTACTGTTCATGGGTAAAATTCATTATACACAGTGTTACAATTATGTTTATAGTGATGTAGAGTTCATAGACTACTCTACTGTACATTCCTGTGTTGTGCGTCGGTGCTCTTCTGCCTATTCCTGAATATTTTCTATTCTCCCGTCTCTTTATAAAATGCTTGTTTAAAAAGCCATGTTTTTAAACTTTTCTTAAATGTTTTGAGATCTCTTTGTAATCTGATCTCTAGAGGCATTGTGTTCCAAATTATGGGGCCTGCTAATGATAAGGCCCTTTCTCTCACTTGGGTAAGTCTTGCTGTTTTTACTGAAGGAATGGTTAAGAGAGCTTTATTTGCTGATCGAAGGTTTCTGTGTAGGACATGTACCCGTAATGCTGTATTTAGCCAATCCGATTTCTCATGTATTAGTTTGTGTATGGTACATAGGGTCTTGTATTTAATTCTGTGTTCAATAGGTAACCAATGTAGTTCCACCAGGGTTTCAGTTATATGGTCCCTCTTCCTTTTTCCGGTTAGTATTCTAGCTGCTGTGTTTTGAAGTATTTGAAGTCGTCTTAATGTTATATTCAGGAGTCCTAGTAGAAGGGCATTACAGTAGTCCGTGCTGGAGAAAACTAGTGTCTGTAGTACTGTTCAGAAATGAGTTAGTGTTAGTAATGGTTTTAGTTTTCTAAGTACCATGAGTTTTGCATATCCTTCCTTTACTTCTAGTGATATATGCTGTTTTATATTGATTTCAGGGTCCATTATTATTCCAAGGTTTCGTACTTTTTCAGCTAGTTCAATTTTCTGGTTGTCTTTGAGGATTATTGGAGTTTGGCTGATTTCAGTATTCTTCCGTTCTAAGTGAAGAAATTCTGTTTTATCAATATTAATCACAAGTTCCATTTGGTTTAGTAGTTGTCTTATAATGTTTAGGTACATGTTAGCTAGGTTTAATGTTTTCTCTAATGTGTCTTCTATAAACATAGTGCTGGAGCAATTGATATAAACATTGTGCTGGAGCAATTGATGTTACCACCCTTCGAACCACTGGACACTTGTCATCCTGGAAGGTGCTCTTTTTAGTCGCCCTCACGTCTACAAGGCACGTCAGCGAGCTACAAGCCCTGGTACACTACCCACCCTACCTGGAGTTTTACCATGACAAGGTTACGCCGTGTACGCATCCTGACTTCCTCCCAAAAGTGGTTTCAGCTTTCCACATCAACCAATCCATCGTCCTCTCGACTTTTTACCCAAAGCCTCATGCCAACGAGGTTGAGCGTAGACTCCACATGCTGGATTGTAAACAAGCACTGGCTTATTATAAACATCGCACTCATTCTGACCACAGAGTCTCCCAGCTCTTTGACTCCTTTAACTCAAATGCCCCAGGACTCCCTGGATCCAAGAGAACACTCTCCTGGATCTCGAATTCCATTCAATTCTGCTATCAAAAGCGATCAGAAACCCTGTCCGCCACCCCTAAGGTGCACCAGGTCCTTACTATGGCTCCTTCAATAGCTCATCTTCACGAGGTGCCTCTTCTAGACATTTGCCAAGCAGCCAATTGGTCCTTACTACATAAGTTCACATCCCACTACTATTTAGACGGGCAGACTGCTGATGACGCACACATGGGAAGGACAATTCTCAAGTCAAGCACGTCTTGAACACAGCGACAACAGCACATAAGAACTGTCCACCTATTGTTTACTGTCTTGAGCACACTACCTCGCTTCATCATGAGCACATGATATGGGAAATTTGCGCTCAATACTTCAGCTGGGGACTCCCAGACAGCATGGCTAATTCATGCTGCTTATCTACGGGAAAAGAGCAAGTTTGCTTACCGTAAACGGTGTTTTCCATAGATAGCAGATGAATTAGCCATGCTGACCCTTCCACCTCCCCGGACATTTCCAGCATTGCATCTCATTTTGCTTGGATATGGGCTGAGGAGACTCGGGAAGCGCGGGAAGATACAAGCAGGCGCACCTCACTGACAAAGCTCAGTGATCTTTGAGAGCTCCATCACCTATAGGCACAGAGGACGTCCCAGATAGCATGGCTAATTCATCTGCTATCTACAGAAACACCGTTTACGGTAAGCAAACTTACTCTTTCTGCATCTAGGAATAACACCTATGCCACAATTCCTTTCTTTTTGGTTATGTGCAGGATATTCAACTAACTTCTGGCATTGGTGGACGTACTCCCCTTCACAAATCTAGCTTGATCACCATGAATCAAGCACAGCAGAACCATTTCCAACTGCAAATGGAGAACCTTTTGCCTTTGCCAATATTTTTATATCAGAGTTCAAGGAAATAAGGGGCAGTTGCGCACACCGTGCAAATTTTCAAAGGGGCCCGGCCAAGCGCATAAACCCCAGAATGCGCACAATGCCGAGCCTCTTCAAAGGGGCGGGCTGGGACAGCGCCATTGTATGCTGTCCTGATTACTCATGCACTGGCAGCCAGCCGGCTCGTGCAACTTATTTCAGCTCTGGGCCTGAAGTAAGTTGCGAAACAAAAAAAAAATAGATCGATAAGGTTCAGGGGGTGGGGAGGAGAGGGGAAGAGCAGGGAGTTTAGGTAGGGGGGTAGGGAAGTTCCCTCCCAGTCTGCTCCTTAATTGGAGGGAACCCCCTAAGCTGGTACAAGCCACTCTCCTGTGCATCTTTGCCCTTCTTATGAATAAGCGATATAGTTGCATCAGCTGTAGTGCCTTATTACATCTGTGGCTCCCCTGCCCCTTGAAAAAAGAGGGAGAAAAAAAAAAGGGCGATCTCTGGGAGATGTTTTTTTTTTTTAAATTGTCCACCTGAAACCCATCTGGGCTGGAGCATTTACCTCCCAGTAGTGTCTTAACCACTGTCTGGATCTCTAACAGTGACCTGGAGCTGCTAGCATATCCTTTTGTGCATCACTAAAGCACAGCAGGTCTAAGCTGCTTAAAAACTCTTAAATCCTATTAGAGTCTACAGGACCGGGGTCACCATATAAGTCAGAGAAATAGTGAATGAACAAAAGCTATATCTCCAAAGGATCAATGACAATAACCCCAGCGCCATTCTTTATTGCGAATATACTACCTTTGCCCACCCGTTTCTTAACAGCTCTACCTAGCATAGCTCCTGGTCTATTGCCGTGCTCATAAAATTTCATCTTAGTAAATTTTAAGGCTCTCCCAATTTTCCCAATCTCCAATGTTTTTAATTCCCTCCGGGCTGCTTCCAGCAATTTATAGGTGTGATTAGAGCAATCCTATGCTTTCCCTCTAATTCCTGTATCTTATCCATCAGAGCATCTGCCTTCTTTCTACCTTTCTTCCAGAGGTCGCTGGCATAATTTATGATTTTACCATGCAAAAAGGCCTTGAAAGTATCCCACCTTAAATCTGGTCGCGTACAGGATTAAATTTGTTAAATTCTAAAATGGCATCTTTTATCAACTCTGGGAAATGCTTATCCCCAAAGAGAGACACATTTAACTTCCATGTAAAGGCCTGCAGGCCAGCAGAGACCACATTAATACCTATTTGGACAGGATGGTGATCAGTAATTGCACAAGTTATATTTCACTAGTAGGAATACTAGAGAACACATTTGGAGTGCACATGAAATTATTAATCCTACTATACGTTGCATGCCGATGGGAATAAGAGATAAGAGGTATAATCCCTATCCTTCAGATGATGACATCTTCAAATACCTAGCAAACAAAAAATATCTATGACATCCTTAGTGCTAGGGCAATGGCCCTGCCCCACCCTAACCATCAAAGTTCTGTCCAGAGTTGGGTCAGAGCATTCATTCCCAAATCGCCATCAATACATAAATGTTCAAAGCCAGAAAGGGCAACAGCATCTTTCAAGTTACGATAAAAGATCTGTTGATCCTCATTTGGACCATATACACTACCAGTAATAGTAGAATACAAAGTACAATCAAGCATAACGTATCTCCCCTCAGTGTCTACCTGTGTTCTGTGCATCTGCAGGGGTTAGTTTTATCAATTAGTATACAGACTCCCCTACTTTGAGAATTGTAGGAGGAAAAGTATACAGCTCCATCCCAACCAGTTCATAACTTCTCATGTTCCCTTTTCATTAAATGTGTCTCTTGCAAAAGAGAATTTGAGCCTTATTTCTACACACGTATTGCAAAATATGCTTCTTCTTTATGGGTGAAGACATCCCCCAGACCTTTAAAGAGATAAATGCAACCAATTTGCTCATATTGGAGGCTAACAAACCAGAACACCTGATATGCACAGAACATCTTGATATGTCTACGCCATAAGGGAAAAGAAAAATTAGGTTTATCCATCACAAGGAGCAACGCACTATAACAACTCTGTATTCGCTTATTTAACATAACAAAAAAGTAGTACAGACAACTAGATTTTAGCACGCTGCTTATCTTCCATAAACCCCCTCCCCAACATCCAACCATTCCCCCCTAACCTGCCACGTAGTCACAATCCTAAGTAAGATCAAACAGGGTATCCTTTGGCTATCAACCCTCCGATCAATCCCCTCCCTCCCGTAACATTAGTGAACATAGCAAAATCCCAGAGAGCACAACTGGGCAATCTGTCCCGGCAGGAGACCCCTCGGGGCCAATACTTTGCATTCGCTCCCCCCAATCCTACAAACTCCCCACTCTCCAAACCCCCCATATCTGAAACCCCAAGATGTAAACCCATCACAGGTAATGTCTACAAAGCAACATGAACTGGAAAGCTGGCCACAAAGAATAGCACAGACTTTAGAATCCACATCCACACCAGAGAGCTGGATATAACTGCATGCAAATCCTTGGACCTCTCCAGCAGAGCAACTTTGTAGTCACGAAGATTGACGAGGAGTCTAGGAGATATCTGCATCTCGTAGGGATTAACAGCAAGCTCGCGTACTCCCTCCAAGTCACATCACAGTATGTTTAAAAGTCACTGAGCAGGAGCACCTGCAGGGAAGCATACACCGAAGTAGGGATATCAGCACCTCCCCTCCTTAAAGATTGTCTGCCTCCAGCTTTCAGACACAGCCAGCCAACCCGTGCATCTAAGCCATTTTGCTCCATAAGGAAATGAAAAAGAGAAATATGTGAGAGACACCAGAAAAGAGGGCCGAAAAGTAGAGGTCATAGATCCAGCATGGGCATCCAGTGTCGGACACTCCCCCATGTCCAAGAGTTCCGTAATCTGTTGCCGCCCACCACCACGGCTGCCTGCAAATGATGGTGACCGGTGCTGGCTAACCCTGCCTCTCAATCCAGCAGCTAGTGACTCTCCTGGGCTTCTGGAGGCTATATTCAATGCATGCGGTGAAGCAGTGCCATCTTTGCTTGACATAGTAAGAAATGCTATGGCTTCCTCCAGCGTGTTGAAGTGCTTCCAATTCCCCTCCATGAGCATGTTTAATCAGGCTGGATACAGTAAACAAAACTTCAGCTTCTTACCATGCAACATTTTTTTAACCCCTCCATATGTAGAGTGCTTCCTTTGAGTTTTGTAGCTGTAATCTGGGAATATAAAAACTTTGTGTCTCTGGAAGCTCAGTGGTTCCAGGTCCCATGGCTTTTTCAGTACCTACTCTTTGTTCTGGAACTTGTGAAACTTAAGCACAAATGCATGATGGAAGTTATTGCTAGTCTGACGCTGACTGGGGAAGTGGTGACCCCTGTTTAAGTCCATGCTTGGGTGGTCTACCCCAGGCAACAGCAGGTCTCTTAGCAGCCGTTCCAGAAATTCGCAAGCATTAGGCCCTTACGCTTGCTACAGGATACTCACCACCCTCATATCAGCCCGACCAGACCAGTCCTCAAGCTCGACCACTATGTCTTGTAGCTGTCCAACAAGTTTTCTCAGCTCAACCAAAGAATTTGCCACTAACATTTCCCAATCTTCCAGGTCTGACACGCTGAGCCCAGCTTCCTCTGTCGGGAACAACACCTCCAGCTGAGCTAACCTTTAATATCTGTGATTGCCGCTTGCATACAACCCAATAGGGATGTGCAGCAGGGACGGATTTGTCCCATTTGGTATTCGTATGGAGCCAAATCCGTTGCATCCGTTCTCGAGGGAACCAGATCCGTTCATTAGTTACATATGTATTAATTTCCCAAAAAAAAACCCCATCCCAACATTTTAAATTTAATTAACTACAACACCCCACCCTCCTGACCCCCCTCCCCCAAGACTTATCAAAAATCCCTGGTGGTCCAGCGGGGGTCCTGGCACGATCTCCTGCACTCGGGCTGTCGGCTGCCGGTATTCAAAATGGTGCCGATAGCCTTTGCCCTCACTATGTCACAGGGGCTACTGGTGCCATTGGTCAGCCCCTGTCACATGGTAGGAGCACAAGATGGCACCAGCCGTCTATTGCTCCTACCATGTGACAGGGGCTGACCAATGGCACCAGTAGCCCCTGTGACATAGTGAGGGCAAAGGCTATCAGCACCATTTTGAATACCGGCAGCCGACAGCCCGAGTGCAGGAGATCGTGCCAGGACCCCCGCTGGACCACCAGGGATTTTTGGTAAGTCGTGGGGGGTTTATTCATTAGATACGTTGTATTCGTGGGGGTTCACCATATGTTTCGTGACCCCACGAATACAACAAATAGGGACATATACGTTGCGGATTGCCAATATGTCAAAAATGAATGCACACCCCTACATCCCAAATCTTTAGTGACATCCACCTGCAGACTCTTAATTTCAGTAAGATCTGGGCCATAACATCTGAGCCTGCTGCTGACTCTGGATTTTCAAAGCACTCTTGGCTCTCTTTATCGCTATCACTTCACCCCTCTAACTCACCATTCTCTTTGTAATAGTCCATTATGGTCCTTTCTGTGGTACTTCAAGTGTGCCTGGTACTCATGATTCAATAATTAAGGTCACCTATTTGCAGCAGAAGGGTAAGAAATGTATAAATCACCTCTAAAAAATCGAATCACATCTAATTAACAGGGGGAGAAGGGCGAGGATCTCCTGGGACAGAGGAAGCTTCACTCACATGCGACCACCTACCTCAGTGCATAACAGTGCCCCCTTCTTATGCTAGTTTAAATTTAATACTGTCTTTGCCTCCACCATCTCCATTTCCTTATGTTATTCCTGTATTTACTAGAGATGTGTAGGTATTTGAAAATGACATGAAAATACTACATATTCTCATGGAGTGTGAGTCCTTGGCTATGGCGTGGTTGGTGCTACCCAGTATGTGAGGATGAGCTGGGTCCTCGCTAACAGGCAGACACACTATAAACTGTGACAGAGAAATCTTCATCTAAACCAGTCCCTTCCCCTGCAGGTTGAGCCCTTGGCTTCTGAGGCCAGCAGGTTTTAGATGAATATCCACAGCAGGAGAATGGTCCACGGATCAGGGCAGGCAGTGGGTCAGACAGAGATGATATCCAGGCACAGAGTCAAGGCAGGCAGACATCAAGCAGTGTCAATATCCAGGCAAAGGGTTGAGGCAGGCAGTGGAGGATGAGGAGACAGAAGGCAAGAAAAGAGAGATGGACAGGTCCTGGAGGGCTGGGCAGGATCAAGGAAGCAAGACAGGACACGGTCAAGGAAGGATCAGGATAGGAATGAAACAGCAATGACACCAACTAGACACAGGAAGATCTGTTACTGAAGCCTTGATGAGATGTCTTGCCGGTGTTTAAATATCTAGAATGGATAATGTCATCGTCGTGCAACTCGGAGCCTGTTCCCACCATGGTCCCCATAACAGTCTGACTTGTGCACGCCTAGGGAGGTGCAGGACAGCATCTGAATAATGGCGTTGGAGGGGCTGTGGCCTGGTCTGGAGTCCAGGTAAGTGATGGTCGTCCATGAAGGCATGCTGCAGTCAGCCAAATGTTATAGTACCCCCCTCCCCAAGCCCTTGGGCTTAGGTTTATGGGGAAAGAGGTAGTGGAACCTCTTGGGGAGCTGGGACGTTCTTGACAGGCTTCCAGGTATGTATGCATTTATTTAATTATTTATTTATATATTTCTGTTCTGCCCCTTCATCAGATATACTGTTCAAGGTGGATTACAACATAATAAAAAAAACTCTGCATATGGAATAAAACAATATTATTAATTAATAAAATAATATAAATAAAAAAGCAGAATCAGTGAGGAACAGAATCTAATCAAAACCCTCACTGAACAATTGTGCATTTAAGGCCTTCCTAAAACCTTTATAACCTGTAGCTGCAAACTTGCTGGAAGACCATTCCAAAGGGATGGGGCCACAATAGAAAAAGCCCGTTAATGAGTATGCTGTAATTAATTGTGCGCTGGAAACTACTGAAACACATAGCAATTGCAGACCCGCAGACCATAAAGACCGCTGTGGTTGGTATAAAGGCAACAAAGTTTTTAAGTAACTTGGGCCATTACCATAGCTATCTCAGTGTACCAAGGACAAAATTTTAAATTTAACTCTTTCTTCAACAGGCAGTCAA
Source organism: Rhinatrema bivittatum (assembly GCF_901001135.1). NCBI lineage: Eukaryota > Metazoa > Chordata > Amphibia > Gymnophiona > Rhinatrematidae > Rhinatrema > Rhinatrema bivittatum. Next base: position 474,262,145 of record NC_042618.1, read on the forward strand.
TGAAGCTCGCACAATATTGGTGTAATATGGTCATGTATAAAACACCAAACTACCAACTGAGTGGCTGCTTTAAGCAAACGTTGTAGCAAACAGAAGTAACACTTTGGCAGCCCAACATAAAGAACATTCCCATAATCCAACACTGAAAGGACAAAAAAATGGATTAACGTCCTAAAATTGTTCTTATCCAAAGGTATGCAACTCGCATACCTTCCGGAATTTTAAAAAGCTTACTTTTTCTTCTGGGCAATATGCTTTCCATGAGATTAAATAATGGAGTTGTCCCAATATCTTCTTGGTGTCCGGGACTTCTTGCACTTCATATTCTTTGTCTGGATCTGTTGGTACGGTGGTCCGAGTGGGCACCCACTGTGATTCCCAGGAGAATACCAGAGGCTTCAGTAGGGACACATGGAAGTAACTGTGCGTCCATAGTGTTGAAGGCAGCTGGTAGTGATAGAGGACAGGACCCAATGGGGGAAATCACTGTGGTATTATACTGCAGAGTTTAAAAATATCGCAGGAATGCCATATTCCTGCAGTTTGTTACCATGACACACAGTATTTGTTCCTTCCTGCAGTAAAATACCACAGCATAGTAAATGACCCTCATAATTTGATAAAGTAACAAACATGCAAGAAAAAATAAATCTAAATACATTAATGTCATTGCAATGCCATCTATATGGAACTGCCTAAAAAGAGAATGTATTTATTTAGAGACCACTCATAAAGAGAATCTCCTGCTGAGCAGAGTACAATATAACATAAAACATAAAATTTGAAGCAATAAAACACATACTTAGATAATAAAACTAAACATATTAAAACAAATACGCCTTCATGGCACACCACATGAGCAAACTGCAAGTACTCCAAAATGATGCTGCCAAATCAATCATAAGTAGCATTCTTTCCCCTCCCATCTTACTCTCCCTATTCTGGCTTCCAGTTTTTCTTTGTATCAGATTCAAAGTTCTCACTCTCATGTCCATCATTTGTGTCTGCTTCAATGGCAGTGGAAAAACGGGAATTGGATTCATACAGCAACCAACGATTTGGAGAACAAATAAATATGGGGGTAACTTGCTGATGTGGCTTTTACTCCCTTGATCATTAAGCCTGATACTTTTGATGAGGCTCCATCATTGCTCTCTGCTTCCATGGCAGGGTTTGGGGTCTTTTGGATTTGGACGGCATCCGAGGGCCCTGACTTTTATGGTCTGGGAAACTGATAAGCATGAGGGTAACCTGCACAGTGCGGCACATACTGGCATAAGCTTGCTGGGCAGACTGGGTAGATCATTTGGTCCTTTTCTGCCATCATTTCTATGTTTTTCTGTTTGTATGTTTGGGGCCCCATTTATCTGACCGAGAGGATAAGACGGAATCATCCCAAAAGAAATTAACTTTCAAGCCAAAGTAGTAAAACATCTGGTCATTCCATCCCTCAGAATCCTCTGACTGAAAATAAAAAACATTGTCTAGAGCAGTGGTTCTCAGCCTTTTTTCTGTCGGGACACACCTGACAGATGGTTCTCACATGCGTGACACACTGAACACATGACCATCATAGGGCTAAATGTAAAAGTACAGTTTGCAACCACAGGAACCCCCCTGACCTACAATTATGGATGTAAAGCAGAATTACGACATTCCCCATACAACTCATCCTACAAAAAAGATATTCTGGTTCTGGTGTCATCTCAGTAACAGCAACACAAACTCCAACTACCAGGCTCAATAGCCCTACTTATGAAAATTGATAAAGCAACAAGGAAGGCTATTCTAACCAAGCCATGGAGGCAACAAGTTGAGAATTAGAAGCCAAAATGTCCAATTTTTTGATTCTTTATTATAGAAACAAGTGTCTTTAAAAAGCTCGACTCTGGCCGAGTTTCGCCCTCTTATAGTGGGGCTGCATCAGGGGCTTGAGTTCATCAAATAAGAATTCTGAATGCTCAGATTAAGTATAACGGAGATGCATCTGATGGTCTCTAAATCATTATTACCAGACAATGTTGTGCTGTAATTGGTTATTGCCGCGGTTAATGACCAAAAGGTAGCTGGCAGTGTTAACAGCAATTTGTATCGTTTTGTTCGCTAAAGAACAAAACGAGTGTAAGAGAGGCGGAGTGACTGTGATTATATTCACTACGTGAAGTGCTTTCTTTAGCAAACAAAACAATACAAATTGCTGTTAACACAGCCGGCTACCTTTTGGTCATTAACCGCGGCAATATTGTTCACAAACCGATTACAGCACAACATTGTCTGGTACACAAACTGATTACAGCACAACATTGTCTGGTATAATGATTTAGAGACCATCAGATGCATCTCCCTTATACTTAATCTGAGCATTCAGAATTCTTATTTGATGAACTCAAGCCCCTGATGCAGCCCCACTATAAGAGGGCGAAACTCGGCCAGAGTCGAGCTTTTTAAAGACACTTGTTTCTATAATAAAGAATCCAACAATAGGACATTTTGGCTTCTAATTCTCAACTTGTTGTCCCTACTTATGAAAAGACAGCAGTTTATCACTAATGCATGTCCTCTTGAGAAAATACAACAAATAAGACTGATACAGTAAAATACTTCACCTCAGTCACGTACACAGAACCGACCTAACATACTCCCAAGATCTGCATAAATGCACATAAACTAATCCGCACACAGTTACACCTGTATTATGGAACACACTCAAACAGTAACAACCCTACCTATGAAAAGGCAACACTACAAATATTAAATCAGGCCCTAAACACCAATACACCTCCTATTAGGAAAACAGAACTAGCCAAGCAGCTATAGATCCCAACACAGAAATAACTGTATAACTATACTAATAAGCAGAATAAATATTTCACAACTATGAACAGAATAATATCCAACAATTAAAAACTCATAAAAATTTAAAATTCTCCAAACACCAATAAAATATTTCAAAACAGTAGACACATCACATAATATTCAGTAATTAAAATGGCAGTCAATCAAGAAAAATAAACTTAAAAAGCCACCTTTACTAATCCCTTCCAGCAGCTCTCCTACTCATTTTCCATGCAGGCCAATAGCAAACACCAGAAGCAGTAGTGGCTGAAGCTCTGTACTCATGGTCCTCTTGCTTAGTGCCCACGACCAGTCTCTCTGTCTCTCACACACACACATACCAGTTACACCCCCATGACCAGTTTCTGTCTTTCACACACCAATCATCTCTCGACCAGTCTCTCTCTTACATACACACCAGTCACCTTCCCGATCAGTGTCTCTCTCTCATGCACACACACATACAGGCTCCCCACTCCCATGTTCTATCTTACATATACAGGCTTCTCACTCCCATGCTGTGTCTCACACACACCCAGGTTTCTTACTCCTATGCTAGCTCTCTCCACATGCACAGGCTTCTCATTCCCACAATCACTTTCTCTCTCACACACACACACACACACACACACACACACACACTCCAGTCATCTCCCTGACCAGTCACTTCCATTGTCTCTTCTATATACACACATCACCTCTCTGACCAGTTTCTCTCAATCACACACATGCTTTCTCTCACACACTTTACATAGATAAGAACATAAGAACATGCCATACTGGGTCAGACCAAGGGTCCATCAAGCCCAGCATCCTGTTTCCAACAGAGGCCAATCCAGGCCATAAGAACCTGGCAAGTACCCAAAAACTAAGTCTATTCCATGTTACTGTTGCTAGTAATAGCAGTGGCTAATTTCTAAGTCAGCTTAATTAATAGCCGTTAATGGACTTCTCCTCCAAGAACTTATCCAATCCTTTTTTAAACACAGCTATACTAACTGCACTAACCACATCCTCTGGCAACAAATTCCAGAGTTTAATTGTGCGCTGAGTAAAAAAGAACTTTCTCCGATTAGTCTTAAATGTGCCACATGCTAACTTCATGGAGTGTCCCCTAGTCTTTCTACTATCTGAAAGAGTAAATAAACGATTCACATCTACCCGTTCTAGACCTCAATCAAATGCTGTCACTTACACACAGGCTCTCAATCACAGTTAACCATGCACACCTCAATCACACATACATTCTCTCACTTACAGACAGGCTGGCTGTCTGATTCTCTCTCTCTCATTTCCTGCCCCTCCCCCCGAGCACAAATGGTAGCTGCAGCAGCCTCCTCCTCTAGTCCCCACATGCCAAGAAAGAAGAATCCCATCGGTCGCGGGAGGCTAATTCTGCTGTCTCCTGTGCCGATTTCTGGCTGCTTCTGATTTTGCTTCGGGCCCACGCTACTGCTCGGGGCTGCTGTTTTCATGCAGCATGGCTCTTTCTTCTATCCCGCGCACCCCACTGCACATCACTTCCTGTTCCGGGCAGGTGCGGGAAGAAGAAAAGGCCCAGCCATAGTTGCCAGCCTCCACTAACACTGCTGCCGTTCCCATCCGGGCTTGAGCGCGCTGATAGCCCGGGCGGCGACGGCAGCAGTGGAAGATAGCCTGCCTCTCGTTCGGTGAAGGAAGAGGGGGGGAAGAGCAGCGGGAGAGACCGGTAGCACGCGACACACACCTGCCGCTGCTTGGCGACACACTGGTTGAGAAGCGCTGGTCTACAGCCTTCAGAGATCCAGCACCAGATCTGTGGAACTTCTACCCATTTCTGCAATACCTTAATGACTACTCGGGACTTTCAGCAACAACTAAAAACCTGGCTCTTTGGCCAGCAGACTGGCCCCAGCTGAAAAGATGCTATATATTTTATAGCATTCTAACCATTCTCTACACTGTAAATTTGGTGCAACTGGTTTCTTTTTAGGCTGCTTAACTACATTGTGATATGCTTTAAAGTGACGTATGAGCCACGAAAATCATAATAGACATCTTGAATTAAAATCAAGAAAAAAAAATCAATACTTAATATTTTTATGTAGTCTACGTTAAGGGAGGATCCAAAATAAAATGACAATCTGGTGGCAGGATCTGCCTACCTCCATTCCTTGTTTTATATGGAGCACGAGGTGAAACACATATACCTTCAATACTTTCAGGATTTTGTTTCATCTGAATTGCTTCCACATGAAGGGGTTATAGGATACAGGCTCATTATGTACTGAAATCTAGGCAGTCGACACATTGCATAATTTGGGCTTACATCATAACTTTTATTATACAGTAGAGTGACTTTTCTAGCATTATGTTAATATGTTGGGGTTTTTTTTAGAGCAGTATCACTCCTGTTTGTTAAGATCTCGTTCTATAATATTCTTCAGGGTTTCTCTGTTTTATTCTCTAAAAATGCATGTAAGAGGAAACAGCTTTTCTGATTCTTGCAAATAATGTATTACCTTTTTCCATGTACTGCGTCTGTTCTAAATAAACTGATTATAAAAATGCACAATAGATTTTTTTGGTTAAAACTGAAAGCATCATCTTATCATATTTCCCAATCCCAAATACTCCAACTAACTTTCAAGTTGGTAATCAGAACATTACTCTGTTCCAAAATGCTTGTAACCTCAGAGTCATCACTGATCCTGCCGTTTCCATGCGTGATCATTTTACAAATTAAAACTTCTCTGCCATCTCAAACCCCTCCTTAACCCCATGGATTTTTGCTCTGTTCTAAAATCACTTTTATTTTCTAGTACTGACTATTGTAATTCTCTCCTCACTGGCCTCCCAGCATATACTAGGGATGTGCATTTGTTTAACATGAAATTGCAAAACACCATGAATAAGGCTAATTCATTTCATTTCGGGGTCCCAAACCAAATTGGGGGCCCCCTGAATGAAATAAACCTTAGTTGTTCGTTTTGTTGTAAAAAAAAATGCATCGGGCCTATTTCTAGGCCCAAAGCCAGAGCATCGCCTAGGGCATGGGCTGAAGCCCAAAGCAGGGGCTGTGGCCTATGCCCTAAGCAAGGCCCCAGCTTCGGGCCTAGGCCGAGGTGCCGGCATTGCATTTGGGCATAGGCCGAAGCCCAAAGTAGGGACCGCAGCCTAGGTCTGACCACGATGCCAGGGTCTTGAACGAGGCCCCCGAAAATAAAAATAAAAAAAATAACAACTTACCTGATCCGTTGGGTTCTGATGAAAGCTGGGTCCTGAGGCCCGGGTCTGGAACCATAACCTGACCCAGAGGCCATATTCCCAGTGGCAGGGCTTTAGCCCAGAACCAGGCCCAATGCGAGACGTGAATTGAAGGCCAAGTCCTGGTGCAGGGGCCTTGGCCTCGGGTCGGACCCAAGTCCAACACCAGGGCCTCGGCCAAGGCTGAGGCCCAGACCCAGGCTCAAAGCTGTGACCCAGCCCAGAAGCCAGGTCCCGATACCGGACCCTCAGCCTGGACCCAGGCCTGATGCCATGACCCAACCCAGAGGCCAGGTTCCAATGCTAGGGTGTAGGCCCCCTAGGATGCAGCAGTACCATGCCTGGATGATGGAGGCCCTAACGAAGGCACTGGCGGGTAATAGCCTGAAGCCTTGGCATGAGGCCAAGCAGTGGACACATTCCTTGGCAAGAAGCGAGGCATCAAATTCACGATGAAAGAAGTTGGTGGGAAACTTTCCCCTTCATAGTCCCATAGGCACATGATAGTTTCTCCCTCTCCCCCTGTGGCACTGTCTCCAAATCTACCTCATGTCCAGAGTTGAATGTGGTACAGAAAACTGGGGCACCAGGTGGGGCACCAAGAAGGGCAGCCTGACTGTCTCCCTTGGAGCCAAAGAAAAGATTGGAGCTGTCAGTGCAGGGCTTCATCAGAGTGGGCCTATTCTCCATACAGAGATGGGACGTAGTGTCATCTTTTATGACATGGAAAATCCCCATAGTGCCAAGGCATTTATTTTACTCAGATACAGAACCAACCAGAGCACCATCTGTGTCTTTGGCAAGGAGCTCACATTCTAGGGCACAGTCAATATACCCACCGCAGCAGATTGCAGCACCACCAGTGGTATCAGAGCACTTTGGCGCGTACATCCAAGAGCCCTACATTGGGCATCATGGCACGGAAGAATCTACCAGTGCCATCTATGGAGTAAGATGCTAGTTATTGATGCAGCCATTGTGGAACACCTCAGAGCCAGTCTCCTGTGCAACAGGCAAAGCTGCCATGACACCAGGTTCCTCTTCAGTTTTATTTCCAACCCTGAGTGAAAATGTGCTTATCTAGGTATCAGAATAGGATGCCTTGCTTCCAATTCTTGGCCTCTCAGCTTGAGGGAGCCCATCTATCAGAGTTAGTGAAGAATTTCCTTGTTGCCTTAGGTCCTGAAGACTGAAGTGGGGAATTAGAACTTCTTAGGTCCAAGATGGAGGAAATGTTTGTACACAGTGAAACTGTTCTATGTCCCATGCCAGTGTGTACTGCTCTATCAACCATTATCCCACCAAATCTCTGTAACCTCCAGGATGAGAATATCCTTTCAGTGGAGAATGAGTCCAGAAGTTCTAAAGGTGAGACTCTTTCTAACACATGCCACCACATTGAGTGACTGCTGACTGACTCCTCCACCAAGGATTAATGGAGTGCATACTAGTGCTACATGGATTCGAAGTTTGTGTTCCCCAGTGGAGAGTCATTTGCAAATCGACTGTCTGGAGCTGTGTGCCATTTACCATGCTCTGAGGGCTTTCTCTTACCTCCTCACAATAGAGGAAATCTTAATTCTGATAAACAACTAAGTGGCCTTGTTCTACATAAACAGGGAGGTAGGGGCTCTTATGTGTCCTCTAGGAGGCCATCTGTATCTGGTTATGGGCAGGATAAAGCAGGCTGTCTACCTGCTGGGCATTCAAATTGCCTCAGCAGAATGTTGCAACATTACAAGTGACCTTGGATCAAGAAGTAGCGGATGACATGTTCAGTCACTGGGGAAAACATGTTATTGCTTTATAAGCCAACAGGAAGGTTGAGAAATTCTGCTCCATGTATCCAAGTAGCCAAAGATCAGCTCCTGATGCTTTTTTGCTAACCTAGAGCATTAGTCTACTCTATGCATACCCACCAATTCTTGTAATCACCAAGACTGACCAGAAGATCCTTCGAGGCAAGGCAAGGCAAGGATAATCCACATAGCACTGGCCTAGGCACAGTAACTGCATATCTTATCTATCAAATCAGGTTCTGATTCCACTGGGAATAAATCAGACACTCATTACTGAGCAGGACAGCAGGTTCTGCCATTCAAACCTGCTATCACTGGCCCTCTTCAAATGGATGTTGAACACACAGTAGTCTCCTCCATACACCTTCTAAAAGAGGTAGAGGATGTTCTGATTTCCTCCAGGAAACCTTCAACCAGAAAGTTTTATGGTTTCAAATGTAAGAGGAGACCAGCCAGCTGGATCTCTTTGTAACTTTTTCTAGTTGCAGGGTCATCCTGCAACCGGCGGCACTCACCCCTAGATGGCAGAAACACCGCCATGACACTGTCGCCCTTGGATCCCCCTTAGGCGCACGCATGCACAGCATCCTTGAAATGTCCTGTGGCGGGAAAGGGGGTTACCAGCCAGGGCTGGTTCTATAATGAGGCAAAGTGAGGCGGTCACTTCAGGCGGCAGAATTTTGAGGCGGCAAAAAAATGCCTCTTTCATAACGCTGCGGTGGCGTCCGCCTCACCCTGCCTGCCCCTGCCACAGTCGCAGAACAGAGAGAGGCTTGGGGCCGCTGCCGGAACTCAGGTCGATGGCGGCTGAAGACTGGAAAGAGGCCCTGCAGAGCCGTACCCTCACATCTCTGAGCCTCTTACCCCACCTTCCAGTTATTGAGGAGGGACCCTCATCCCACTGCTGCCTATGGGTGCCCAAGTTTTAAATGTGGCACTAACCAGCAGACACCTGGAGAGAGCTGTTTCTCAAGGATGTCTCTTTGGCACAGAGTGATTGAACTACAGCTTGTAGTTTCATATTCACCATATCTTTTAGGGGTTTTTATTTCGTAATAGGGTGGTTTAATGAACTCAGACCAAGTTCCTTCTGAGAGAGAATCTGCGTTTCACATTAATGAAGCTTTTGTGCTGCCTACATTCTTTACAAGATCACATAGACCCAAAGAATGGGTTTTTCACTCCTTGGACTATAAGAGAACCTAAAGAGGACTTCATCAAGCTTCTCAAATGTTTGTCTCCACTGATCCCAGCAGATTGGGAAGGACAGTTTCCAAATTAACTCTGTCCAACTGACCAGCGAACTGTATCGTTAGGGCTTCTGATCTTAGGTTTTATAAATTGTAAATTTAGGTGTTTATTTTCCAGTTAATTAGGGGTTTTTTGGGGTACCAAAAATCGGTATTTATCGGGGGGTTTAAATCACGGATACTATTATTGGGAACCTTTTCCGGTTGAATCAAATACATACATGTATGCATTTGAGGAGTCATTAGCATGGAAAAGGCACAAAAACAAAGCAGAGGATCCAGGGTAGGCAAAAGAGAGGTGAGAATACTAGGAAAAATGCTGTTTTTTTTTTGTTTTTTTTTTGCTTCAGGGGTATTTTATTAGGGTTTATCAGTTAAAACCTAAAATCAGAAGCCCAGTGTATATAGAGTTATGCACTGGCTGGCTTACAGATTACAGACTCTGTCAAGGCTCATCAAGGGTCTGATTTTCAAAAGCATATACATGCATAAAATTAGGTTTTACATATGTAACTGTACTTTACCTGTGTACATGAGCTTTCGAAAATTGTTACAATATATGGCATTGAATTGTCTATAGGATTTATCTTCCTAAACACACTTTACGCGCATAAATGGCTTTTAAAAATTGCTACGATTAAGGAAGTAATTTTAAAAGGAGTTAAACGTGTAATTTGTAACAAGTTTAAAAAGCCATTTCTGTATAAAGTGCACTTACATGCGAATATCCTGTGGTCAATTCAATGGCATATATTGTAGCAATTTTCAAAAGCCCATTTACACAACTAAAGTGCTTTTACATATGCAAAACAAAATTTTAATCATTTAAATGCTTTTTAAAATCAGGCCCCGTATGTTACATCTACGCTTGTAACTCCTTTGAAAATTCACCTGCAAATGAGAATCATGACAACTTCATCTCAGGGCCACATCTATTAAAAACATTTGCAAAGCTATTATCTTGTCTTCAGTTCACGCCATTACATCCCATTAAAGGTCTAGACAACTTGTCCCAAAAGAGACACTTATTTTGGTCAAGCGGTTCTGCGTAGCCTGCTCACCTTAGAAATCCACTTTTCACTCAGCTTAGGACTCCCTCTGTGTTATGGCTTATCCATGCCTGTTTGTCAACAGAGAAAGCAATTTTGCTTATCTGTAAAGAGGGTTCTCTGCCATGAACAGGATGATTTAGCCATACCTAATACCCACCTGCCTCCCTGGAGTGTCGACTACCTTGCTAAAGCTTAAGCATGAGAAGAGTCTGAAGAGCTCATGAATCAAGGTTCACTGGGAACTCATATGCATGCTCAGTAAAATCTTTACTGAGCTCTGAGAGTTAGGTCTGCATTAGCGCCATCAGTGTTATGTCTAATTCATCCTACTGTCTGCAGGGAACTCTGTTTACAGGTAAGCGAAATTGATTTATTTGAAGTTGTTAAAACTGCAGCAGATTGTGAGGAAATACAGAAAGGTCCTTGTGAGACTAGATGACTGGGCATCTGAATGACAGATGAAATTTAATATGGATATGTGCAAATGTATGCACATAGGGGAAAAATAATCCTACCTATAGGTACACACAATGCTGAGTTCTATATTGGGAGTCACAGCAAAGGAGCTTGGAGTCCTTGAAAACAATACATTGAAAAATAACCCTTGCTGTAGTTACACGATGTTAGGTTCCATATTAGGAGCTACCACCCAGGAAAAAGATCTAGGCATCATAGTTGATAATACTTTAAAATTGTCGGCTCAGTGTGCTGCAGCAGTCAAAAAAGCAAACAGAATGTTAGGAATTATTAGGAAGGGAATGGTGAATAAAACGTAAAATGTCATAATGCCTCTATATCGCTCCATGGTGAGACCGCACCTTGAATATGTGTACAATTCTGGACGCCGCATCTCAAAAAAGATATAATTGCGATGGAGAAGGTACAGAGAAGGGCAACCAAAATGATAAAGGGGATGGAACAATTCCCTTTTGAGGAAAGACTAAAGAGGTTAGGGCTGTTCAGCTTGGAGAAGAGACGGCTGAGGGGGGATATGATAGAGGTCTTTAAGATCATGAGAGGTCTTGAACAAATAGATGTGAATCGGTTATTTACACTTTCGAATAATAGAAGGACTAGGGGGTATTCCATGAAGTTAGCAAGTAGCACATTTAAGACTAATCTGAGAAAATTCTTTTTCACTCAACGCACAATAAAGCTCTGGAATTTGTTGCCAGAGGATGTGGTTAGTGCAGTTAGTGTAGCTGGGTTCAAAAAAGGTTTGGATACGTTTTTGGAGGAGAAGTCCATTAATGGCTATTAATCAAGTTTACTTAGGGAAAAGCCACTGCTATTAATTGCATCAGTAGCTTGGGATCTTCTTAGTGTTTGGGTAATTGCCAGGTTCTTGTGGCCTGGTTTGGCCTCTGTTGGAAACAGGATGCTGGGCTTGATGGACCCTTGGTCTGACCCAGCATGGCAATTTCTTATGTTCTTATGAAATCCTCAGCTCAGAGTACAGATGTGATAAAAAAAAACAAATAGAATATTAGGAATGATCTGAAAAGGAATAGAAAATAAAATGGAAAATATCATATTACCTCTGTCTTGATCCACGGTGCAAGTCCATGCTGCATTGATTCATGGTGTCTCAAGAAAGACATCGCAGCAGGGCCGGTGGGTCCCAATAGGTGAACTAAGCGGTTGCCTAGGGTGCCAGCCATTAGGAGGCAGCCAAGAGCATCCATGTGGGGCCACAAGGAGTAGAAACGTGGTGGGCCACGATGAGCGCCTCTGTTTTTGTGTGTGAGTGAGTGAGAGGGATTGTGTGTGCGAGAGAGCAATGGTGTTAGTGAGAGAGAGGGGGGAGCCTGTGTAAGGGTGCGTGTGAGTGAGAGGGATTGTGTGTGCGAGAGAGCAATGGTGTTAGTGAGAGAGAGGGGGGAGCCTGTGTAAGGGTGCGTGTGAGTGAGAGGGATTGTGTGTGCGAGAGAGCAATGGTGTTAGTGAGAGAGAGGGGGGAGCCTGTGTAAGGGTGTGTGTGAGTGAGAGGGATTGTGTGTGTGTGCGAGAGAGCAATGGTGTTAGTGAGAGAGAGGGGGGAGCCTGTGTAAGGGTGCGTGTGAGTGAGAGGGATTGTGTGTGTGTGCGAGAGAGCAATGGTGTTAGTGAGAGAGAGGGGGGAGCCTGTGTAAGGGTGCGTGTGAGTGAGAGGGATTGTGTGTGTGTGCGAGAGAGCAATGGTGTTAGTGAGAGAGAGGGGGGAGCCTGTGTAAGGGTGCGTGTGAGTGAGAGGGATTGTGTGTGTGTGCGAGAGAGCAATGGTGTTAGTGAGAGAGAGGGGGGAGCCTGTGTAAGGGTGCGTGTGTGAGTGAGACAAGGAACCTAAGTGTGTGTAAGAGAGGGGGCCTGTCTGAGTGAATGAGGTTGGGGCTGGAGCCGAGGCCTGGACCAGAGAGGGGGCGGGCGCAAGGCTGAAGCTTTGCCTAGGGCACCTAATACCCTTGCACCAGTCCTGCACAGCGGATATAGAAAAGGGTGCAGAGGAGGGTGACAAAAATGCTAAAAAGCATGAAACGGCTCCCCTATGATGAGAGGCTACTCAGAGTTAGGACTCTTCAGCTTGGAAAAGAGATGGTTGAGAGGGCACATGATAGAAGTTTGTAAAATCATGAGTGGGATGGAATGGGCCAATAAAGGATGGCTATTTACCCTTCCAAATAATTCTAAAACAAGGGGACACTGCATGAATCTTACAACCAACAGATTTAAAGCAAATCACAGAAGGTACTTTTTCACTTGGCACCCAATCAAGCTGGGAATCTGTTGCCAAAGGAAATGGTGAAGCTGTCTAACAAGAGGTTTGGACAAGTTCCTGGAGGAAACGTCTATAACACATTATTAGCCAGGTTCACTAAAGCTGTGGCTATGCAAGAGAGAGAGAGAGAGATATCTACTTTTTGGGATCTGCTGGGTATTCGTGTCCCAAACCTTCCACTGTCAGAGGCCAGATGCTGGCCTTGATGGACCTGGGTCTGTCCAAGCAAGGCATTTCTTATGTTCTGTTCTAGGATAAGAAAGAGAATTAACAGACAGAAGAAAAATAAAAGCATGGGAGAATAGAGATAGAAGAAATTAGAGGAATAAAGCCTTTAACTATCCCTGTATTTTCAGTTTTTTTTAGGTCCTGGGAAAAATGAAAATTGCATAAACTCTGGAATTCGTTGCCAGAGGATGTGGTTAGTGCAGTTAGTGTAGCTGGGTTTAAAAAAAGATTGGATAAGTTCTTGGAAGAGAAATCCATTACCTGTTATTAATTAGGTTGACTTAGAGAATAGCCACTGCCATTAGCAATGGTAACATGGGATAGACTTAGTTTTTGGGTACTTGCCAGGTTCTTATGGCCTGGATTGGCCTCTGTTGGAAACAGGATGCTGGGCTTGATGCTGGGCTTGGTCTGACCCAGTATGGCATTTTCTTATGTTCTTATGTACTTTATTTTAACAATACAGAATACAGTCATCATGGTATCCAATTGTAGTTTGCCTACAAATCTTTGTTTCTGTTTCTCAGAAGATGCTGCTTGCTTGATTTGTGTATTTCATAGATTCTCCATTAAAACAAATGGCATTAAATTCAAGCCCTTATTATAGTGGCAGCCTTAGCATCCATTTGAGAGAGATTAGCTTTCCTGGCTACAGAATAGTAAAAAAAAAAATTTGCCAGTCAACTGGATTTCAAATTTTCTTCCAAACTATTACTGCTACTACTTTCCCTTCGTCTCCCACCAGCTGAGGGCCTCTGAGGGTCTCTTGGATTATCTGTAGTGCTCCCAGCTCTATGGCTCACACTTCCTTTTGGTGGCCTTTTTATTCCTGGGTGGACACAGTTATATTTTAAAGCTCACAGAGTTTGCTCTTAGATTTGGTCCTAGAGTCAGTCCTACATTTCATGTTTAGTCCTACTTTGCTTTGTGCATCCAGTTCTACTGCAGTAGTCTTATACTGCTACTATGGGCACATGGTTTTCCCGCCGTGGTTCTGCCCCGTTTTTGTGGGTGTCTTCATGTCTCCAGGTTTGGGTTCTACATTGTCATCAGTGGCGTGCGGTGACATTTACAACAGGGGATTCAGTCTCACCTCACCCCCCACCCCAAGTTACCAGCAATCTTGCTCATTCAGTTCCCTCTCTCCTTCCGCACCCCCCTCTCCCTTCCCCAGGTCTCCTGCAGTCTCACTCCCTCAACCCCTTCTCCCCAGGACATAGAAGATATTTGGAACCCATAGGGCATTAAGCCCATTTTAACATGAATTGGGTGTGGGCTTAGCCTTCAGAAAGGCGTGAATAAGGAATTATAATATAGTAACCAAAACAGTGCTCAAGCAACAACAACCCTTTCTATAAAAAGGCAACACTGCAAATATTACACCTGGCCCTAAACACCAGCACACCTCCTATTAGGAAGTCAGAACGTGTCGGGCTGACTAAATGTATCTTTGAAATAAAAATACTTGTAGCTAAAAATATTGTACAAAACTACATAGATCCCTTCTTCAGATGTCAGATCAGAGATATTCACAAGCCAGGTCCTACATTGTCTCAATAGTTCACATACTGCATCTTTGATTAATACTTAGCCCAATAAAAGTTATCACAGCCTGCCAAAGCTACAGTTTACCCCAAGGAACAAATCTGCCGTATCAAAACACCACTAACTACCAGGACTCAAACAGTTACCACCATACTCAGGAAACAAAAACCTATAATGAAACTTATAAGAACTAAAACATCTCCTGCTCTCCGTCCATGGGAATTTTTCATTCCCACTATTTTTATTGGTAAACACATCAGAGCTCTGGTCAGAGAAAAGGATGCTAAAAACGTGTGTTCCACATCCCGTGGACTGCACACGAGGAAAACATGTACAGTTTACCAACAAAACAAAGTGCCTTGGTGTATTTTAGGCAAGCAGTTCATCATGCTGTTAACTCCACCTTTCGAGAAAGCTAGAAGGGCAAAGAGAGAGGGAAAAGAGGGAATGAGTAGAATCAGTCTGCTCAATAACACACATTGCGCAGAGCGAAAAAGAATCACCGACCTGTCAGCCAGTGACCTTTAGCTCATCACTGCAGAACCAGTTTAACTCAGGAAAGGGAAATGTGGTGAAGGGGGATAGTGTATTGGGTGGGAAACTTAACAAAAATTAAAGTCTTAAATATGTAACTTTCTGTTATATATTGGAGGAAGTGGTGGGGGGCAGAGGACGCAGTCAAGCGTCCATTCCTGGATGAATTTTCGGATGGTGTTCTTCTGTACAGCAGATGCATGCTCTGCCTGCAGCTGAGAGCACAGCAAGGACCAGAAGGAAGTTTCACACACCCGGATGTTCTCCAGCCTGCCTCACCTCTCTGGTCCATCTGATGGTGATCTTGGCTTCTGCCAGAAGGTAGTTAATGAGGCAGGCCTGGTTGCGTGCCACTGGGGCCCTGGCTACGGTGTGCCCATAGATTAGGAGGTGAGGGGAGCAGGACAACCAAAAACATAAAAACTAATTTTTCAAAAAGGTGAGGAAGGGGGTTAAGTGGGGACAAAACCAGTTAGATATGTGCCACTTGGCAGAAGGGGCAGGCTGCGGAGCCAGTGATGGCTTGTAGGACACTCCCTGTAAATATGGCCCTGTGTGCTACTCTCAATGCTAGGTCTGTGCTCTTCCTGAAGGTGGGATAGGCATAATATGCTCTCCAACATGGTCCTCTATGCCCCCCCCCCCCCCATTGCGCTTCTCCACACAGTGTCTGGGCGGGAGGCAAGCACCAGGTAGTGAATTGTGTATAACATTAGGAGGTAAATTGCCCTCCTGTCAATAGCCTCAAGGTTGGCTGAGGAAAGGGAGCACAGCCGGCTGAGGCTTTTGGCTGGAGGGGGGCGAGCGGAGAGTGGGAGGTCTCTTATGATAGAGCCTATACTCAGGTCCGGTGTGTGTGGGGGGGGGGGGGGGGTTTGAAAACTGGCGGGGACCTCTGGCCTGCAGACCCCTCCCTGACAGAGTGGACAAGCAACTGGGTGCCCTAGCTTGGATGGACTTGAGGAATGCGGCACAGGCACGGGGTTTCTTATGCCCACTCACTGTGCCAACATGCATGGCGGCACCCATGTAGATCAGTCCTCTAACAGGAGGTGACCGACTTTCATAGTTCAGGCCGATGGAGGACTCCAAAATCCCCACACCCAGAGCGGTGTTGTGGAGAAGGGGTTCTTCTAGGACGTCCTCCGTGGGGACCATCAGCCTCATAATGGATATCATGCTCCAAGACTTAAAACTATCTTAATAGAAAGATGGCAGTGATGAGAGAGACTGTGCTCATACCCTCTTGCCCAAATTACAAAAAGCTGTCAGTCATACTGCAACCTGCTCATCTGGCGAAAGAAAAAAGCTGCCAGAGGGCACCAAGGGGGTGATAGGTCTGCATACAGAAATCTCTGCAGGGCCTGTAAGCGGAAGGTGTGTACTTGGCTCTTAAGACACACAAGGCCCTGTCCGCCCTCTTCCAAAGGAAGAGACAGGATGCCTGCAGTTACCCAGTGCTTCTTGCTGGCCCAAAAGAAATCCAGCAACTTTCTCTGAGTCTGGGCAAGAAACTCTGCAGGGGGGGGGGGGGTTAGGGAGGTCAGCCTGAGCCACAGCATGCTGGACACAAGTTGATTAACCACTAAGACCCTTCTGCGGTATGACAAGTTGTAGTAGCCTCACCCACGACCTCAAATGAGCCTCGACTTTGTCGTCCAGTTATTGCCAGTTTATCGGGGCCATGGTTTCCTCTGTGGAGAGGAAGACACCCAGATATTTTAGGATCTTTCGGCTCCATGAAAAATTACCAAACTCGCTTGGGAGCACGTCCATCTGCTGCAGTCCTATCACAGGCCCCAAATATTTGGCCTAGTTGATCGTGGCAGAGGATGCGGATGAATAAACACACTGGCAGGTTTGCATCCTTGCCATATCAAGTGGGTCACGGATCATGAGGAGCATGTCATCGGCGTAAGCAGATAGGGTGATGTGAAGCCTAGATTCCTGCAGCGCTAAACCAGAGAGTTTCCTGCAATAAGCACAGGAAGGGCTCAATGGCCAGTGATGAAGAAGATGTGGAATACTCCTCTCTCTCCTCCACCAACATCAAGAAAAATAGACCTCAAATACCAGATGAGAGATGCCCCCTTTTACTCAGCAGTTCAACTCCCACATACTTCTATAGTAGTTGAATCTGCGATGCAGAAAGCATAGAAGTCACGACTTCACTCAAACACACCACCAGCTCGAGATGCAAAATCTTTGGATGACTTCGCAAAGAAAGCGTTTCAGTCCAGCATGCTAAATGCTAAGATTCAAAATCACCAAATTTTCATGGCACAATATCTGTTTGAAAATTTACAGGCTTTAAAGTCCCATTTACAACAAGGATCCTCAGAGACCAACTTGCCTCCAGAATATTATAATATGGAGGAGAGTCTCAGACACCTTCTTCGCTCAGTCTATGAGGGGTTTGAGATTTCCTCAAAAACTTCTGCGAACACAATAGCGGCGAGGAGGCTCACATGGCTAAGATCCAGTGCCATTAGTGACGACATCCATGACAAGTTGGCCAATCTTCCATGCCATCCTTACAGTTTGTTTGGAGATAAATTCACAGAAACAGTAACAAAACTTAAGGAACAAAAGACAGCGGTACTATCACTGACCTCTCCTCACCAGCCTTCTTCATCTAGGCGACAGTACTCTTCATACAGGAAAACCAGCTATCCAAAAACGTATAGGCCTTACACTTCTTACAGGCCTCCACTCTATCAACCTAGCAGACAGCAACCTTACCAGCAGCAAGGTCTGCGACAGCACCCCAGAGCCCCTTGCCAGTCCAGTCAACAAACTGATCCTCAACCCTCAAAGACCCAACCAGGTTTTTAGAGCTACTCTCACCACCGGCTCAGACATCTTTGGTAGGGGGAAGATTGTCCAGGTTTCTCCCATCTGACCAATGGGTCCTAATCATAATAAAGGAGGGCTATTCCCTCAATTTCATATCCCTTTCACCCTCCCATATTTAGTTCCCCAGAAACTGCACATGGAGGACCTCTTCTTTGGGAAATCAAAATACTCCTCCAACAAAAGTGCATTCGGGAATTAACTCCCCCACAACTTCATCAGGGTTTCTATTCACAATACTTCCTTATTCCCAAGAAGTCAGGAGGGCTACGTCCAATCTTGGACCTACGCTCACTCAACAAGTACCTTCAGAAAGAGAAATTCAAAATGACTTATCTTGTCCATTCTCCCCTTCCTTCGATCCAACGATTGGATATGTTCACTGGACTTGAAGGATGCATATGCCCATATACCAATGCATCCCAAATCCTGGTGTTACCTATGTTTCCAGATGGACAACAAACAGTTCCAGTACAAAGTTTATTTATTTATTTAGAAACTTTTATATACCGGCATTAGTGGGTACATCATACCGGTTCACATAATAACTGAAAGTTTGGAAAATACATTTCAACAGGGAGAAAGTAACTGGGCAGGGGATAAAATAAATAGGCAGTAGGAAAGATAGTTAAAAAACAAGAAAGTCATAACCAGAGAATACAGTTTATAATTTACAATGATAGTCTCCTTAATATAAGGAGAGGGCAGACCCCTGAAGGGGGAACTGTGAGGGGAGATGGAGAAGGGTTATTCTGGGTAGGCATGGTTGAACAGGAGTGTTTTTAATTTCTTTTTGAATTTGATTGCACAGGGTTCAATGCGCATGTGGTCAGGTAGGGAGTTCCAAAGAGCCGGACCGGCAATAGAGATAGCACGGTCGCGGGTAGTGGAGAGATGAGCCATTTTCAGGGATTGGACATGTAGGGTGCCTTTGTTGGTAGATCTGGTGGCTCGGGTGGACAGGGGGGCAGTGAAAGGTAGGTCGAGCCAGTTGGAGTTGTGGGTGTGGATGGACTTGTGTATTATGGTCAACGTTTTGTAATGTATACGGGACAGGATGGGGAGCCAATGTAAGTCCTTAAGGATGGGGGTAATATGGTCGTGTTTGCGTGCGTTAGTAATGAGTCTTGCAGTAGCATTTTGCAGTAGTTGAAGGGGTTTTATTGAGGACAATGGGAGCCCTAATAGGAGAGCATTACAGTAATCTAGTTTGGAGGTGAGAGTGGCTTGAATCACTGTACGGAGGTCATGGGTGTAGAGCAGGGGTCTGAGTTTCTTTAGTACATTTTGACAAAGTTCTTCCATTTTGACTATCCTCTGCCCCCAGAGTCCTCACCAAATGTCTAGCAGTAGCGGTGGCACACCTCCATTGATAGGGGGTTCAAATATTTCCTTATCTGGACGATTGGCTTCTAGTAGCACCCAGCCATTCTCTCCTACAGGACAATTTACTTCACACGATTTCTTTCCTAGACAATCTAGGTCTAACTAATCAACTACAAGAAGTCAAATCTTCAGCCAACACAGACCTTACAGTTCATCAGGACCTACATCGACACCATTCAAGACAAGACATTCCTACCAAGCTCACAAGCATTTGCTCTCTCCACACTGTCTTCAGTCCTACTACACAGTGCAACTGTTCCAGCCCACCAAATCCTGACTATTCTAGGACACATGGAAGCATCTGTTTATGTTGTCCCACATACACGACTACACATGCGTCGTTTACAATGGGGTCTGAAAAATCAGTGGACCCAGTTCCTCCATCCACTGTCGACTCCCATCACTCTGACAATCAGCATGAAAAAAGACCTGCAATGGTGACTAAACCCATCAACATTAACGACGGGATCACCTCTACGAACTCCTCAACATCAAATAATACTCACCCCGGATGGCTCACTCAAGGGATGGGGGGCTCACCTAGACAATCTTCAAACTCAGGGACTATGGTCCACAACGGAACGCAATCAACACATAAACCTTCTGGAACTTCGGGCTGTACGGAACGCCCTTCGAGCCTTCGAAGAATCCCTGCAAGGGAAAACGGTAATGATTCACACAGACAACCAAGTGACCATGTTTTACATAAACAAGGAAGGAGGGTCAGGTACTTGGAGCCTCTGCAGTAAAACAATCCAGGTCCTGGAATGGGCTCACAACAGGTCTATCTCCCTACAAGCAACTTACTTACCCGGAATCAGCAATTCCAGAGCAGACAAACTGAGCAGAATATTTCACCCACACGAAAGGGAACTATATCAGGAGGTAGCACAATGCATTTTCTTCACTTGGGGTCTTCCCTGTGTTGACCTTTTCGCGACAGAGCGCAACAAGAAGGTAAAGAACTTTTGCTCAGTGTATCCAAGCCCACACCGACTAGCTCAGAACTCTTTCCTCATAAACTGGTCTCGGGGTCTCCTGTACACATTCCCTCCAATACCACTCATCTCTCGCACAGTCCAAAGATGCATCGAAGACAAGGCAGATTTGATTCTCATCGTGCCAGCGTGGCCATGACAACCATACTACAGTTACCTGATACAACTATCAATACACAATCCAATTCCCCTAGGCAACAGCCCTCAGCTATTTACACAAGAGAACAGATCACTACTACATCCACTTCATTCATCACTGCACCTCATGGCATGGAGATTGAAAGACTCGTTTTCCAAAACTTGAACATCGCTCCTCCTCTTCAGGACATACTAGTCTCCTCCAGAAAACCATCTATTAGACTCAACTACCAACGAAAGTGGTCACATTACGCTTCCTGGTGCTCAATTGCAAGTATGGATCCACTCACCTGCCCATCAGAACGCCTTCTGGCCTACCTCGATCTACTCTACAGCAAAGGCCTAGCCACTGCCTCACTCAGAGTACATTTAAGCACCATAGCAGCTTACCATAATCCTCTGAACGGGGAACCCATATTATGTCATTCTCTCGTATCCAGGTTCATGAAAGGAGTCTTGCGCTTAACATCTCCCACAAGAAAACCGCCAGAGCCATGGGATATCAACATAGTCCTAGAACAGCTCATGCTACCGCCTTTTGACCCATTGGACACTTATCATTTATGATACCTCTCTTGGAAAGTACTCTTTTTGACTGCCCTCACATCAGCATGACATGTCAGTGAACTACAAGCTTGGCTCACTACCCTCCTTATCTACAATTTTACCATGACAAAGTTACATTACGTACACACCCCAATTTTCTGCCGAAGGTGGTTTCAGTTTTTCACATTAACCAAACCATCACTTTACCCACTTTCCATCCAAAACCTCACGCCAATGACAATGAACGAAAGCTTCACACCCTAGATTGTAAACATGCACTTGCCTATTACAAAAACCGCACCCATTCTACCAACAGAGCCTCACAACTCTTCCTCTCCTTCAATCCAAACGTGCCAGGATGTCCAGTATCAAAAAGGACATTATCTTCCTGGATATCAAACTGCATACAATTCTGTTATCAAAAGTGTTTGGAACAACTATCTGCGACACCCAAAGCGCATCAAGTCCGTGTAATGTCTGTTTCAGTTGCCCACCTCCATGATGTCCCTCTCATAGACATATGTAAGGCAACCACGTGGTCATCACTACATACCTTCACATCCCATTAGTGTTTGGACAAACAAGCTGCGGATGATGCACACAAGGGGCAGACTATTCTGCAGAAAGGTACATACCCAACATATAAAACACCTTCATAAGAACTGTCCGCCTCTACATCACCATATTGAGCAAAAAAAACAAAAAAAAGCAAATATACTCATAACTATAAGTTCAATACGACAGCTGGGGACTCCCAGACAGCATGGCTAATTCAGCTGCTTACCTATGTGAAAAAAGCAAGTTTGCTTACCATAAACGGTGTTTTCCGTAGATAGCAGATGAATGAGCCATGCTGACCTGCCCGCTTCCCCGGATAGTTCCGACATGGCATACTAATTTGCTTTGACATGGACTGAGGAGCCTCAGGCAAACATGGGAAGATACAAGAGGGAGCACCTCACTGTAAAACTTTGGTGATCTTAGAGAGCTCCGCCACCTAGTGGCACGGAGGACGTACCCAGACAGCATGGCTCATTCATCTGCTATCTACGGAAAACACCGTTTACGGTAAGCAAACTTGCTTTTTTGGCATGAGATTTCCTCTAATATTACTCTCTTCTTTTGTTTCCTACTGCTTTTCAAGCATCTTCTCTCTGTCTGCAGGTACATATATATACCCATGGCCCTTGCCAGACACCAGTTTTCAAAAAGAAACTTCATAGGGAGTTTCCTTTTGAAATCATCTGTACCCACAGCCCAGAAAATTCTGTGGGGAGGTTGAAAATTGGCCTCTATACACTTTCAGCTAAATTTTAAATCCCCTGCGTGTGGGGAAAACGGGGGATACACGCATGGCTGGGCCTTGCGCGCGCTGCGTGCATTTAAGAAGAGGCCCAGCTGTGCACAAAACTCCCATTATGTGCACAAGAGCCAGGCCTCTATCAGGCGGTGGTCCTGGGGATGGGGAGGGGCAGAGCTGGAGGCCGCCGGTACAGCGGCCATTTGCCGCTGTTCCAAGGAATCGCGCGCCGGCAGGCTGCTGGCGCACGCAACTTACGCCAGTTCAGGAGCTGGCGTAAGTTGCAAAATAAAGAAAAGAACCAAAGGTAGGGACTTCAAAGGGATTGGGGAAGAGAGGGAAGAGGGAGGGAGGGGGGGGTAGGAAAGTTCCCTCCCAGTCCGCTCCTTAATTGGAGCAGACTGGGAGGGAATTGGGGGAGGGCCGATCTCGTCACGTGTAAACAGGGCAAATCTCCCCCCACTGTGGGGCAGATTTTAAAAGCCCTACGCGCACCTGGCCTATTTTCAAAAGGCCCGGCGGCGCGCGGAAAGCCCCAGGAAGCGTGTATGTCCCTGGACTTGAAAAAAGGGGTGGGGTGTGGGCGGTCTGGGGCGGTCCGGGGGTGGGGCAGGGGCATGGCCAGAGCCTCCAGGCACAGCGGCCATTTGGCGCTGTGCCCGGGATCGCAGGCCGGCCGTTGGCCAGTACACACAACCTACGCCTGCCCAGAGGCAGGCGCAACTTATAAAATAAAGGTTAGGGGGCGGTTTTAGGTAGGGCTGGGGGGGCGGAAGGAAAGCTCCCTCCGAGGCCGCTTCGATTTTGGAGCGGCCTCGGAAGGAATGGGGAAAGCCATCGGGGCTCCCCTAGAGCTCGGAGTGTGCAGGGTGCACTAGTGTGCACCCCCTTGCGCGTGCTGACCCCGGATTTTATAACATGCACGCGGCTGCGGGCGCATGTTATAAAATTGGGCGTACATTTGTGCGCGCCGGGTTGCGTGCACAAATGTACACCCGCGTGTACATCTTAAAATCCGGCCCTGTGCACGCCAGCCCGGATTTTATAACATGCATGCACCGGTACGTACATGTTATAAAATTGTGCGTCCATGTGCGCGCGCTTGTATTAAATATCTACCCTTTTATTTATTGTATTTATTTAGATTTTTATATTCTGCTTTTCGGCTCTTCAAAGTGTACATCAAAGCGGATTACATTCAGGTACTACAGGTATTTCCCTATCCCCACAGGGCTTACAATCTAATTTTGTACCTGAGGCAATGGAGGGTAAAGTGACGAAGAACATCACTTTGAAAGTAGAAACCCCAATGCAGAGTACAATCCAAACATAGCACTTATCACCTCACCTCCCTCACCTCCTATCTACTCCAGTCCCTCCTTTCTCCTAACAATGCAAATTCCACTGATAAAAGAAACATAATTAATAAATCATCACAAATGAACACATCACAATTACAGTCCTAATTGGAAGCCACATCCCATCTCATACAACTATTCGGAATAACCTTAGTAATATGCATAAAAAAAGATTTGCATAGCACAGAGGCAACTATTCAACCCAGCACTGGAAATTAAATACACATTGGAACAACTCACCCTTCAAAAACCAGGTCTTGATTTTCCTTCAAGAATGTGAAATAATTTAATTCTAGGCAGACGCAAAATAGGAAAACATAATACATTTAGTAACCATCAGCTTTACAGCTAGAAAGACAGGAACTGACAGTAAAGCCTGCTGAGAACATCTTAATAGCCTGTGGGGCTCGCATTGATGTAATGATGGGTCGGCACCGCAAATGGACAACTCACACCAGGATGCCGTGAAGCTCCTTGATGGTGGGGATGCCACCATGACATCAACAACCCGCTCCTCCTGCAGGAATCCCCAGGCATATGCAAGCATGGTGTGCTACCACGTAAAGGCACTACAGTGGGAAACAGGACTGTCGGCGCACTCTGATGATGTCACGTGGCTGGGTATATAAGTCCCAACGGCGCACCTAAGCCTTGCCTCAGCAACAGGTCCTCCTGCTTATCTGCAGTGCATGTTGCTCCAGCGATCCTGATCCTGCCTTGCTTTCTGACTCTTGATCTTGCCTCATCCAGCCTTCCCTGCCTCATCCAGCCTGCCCTGCTTGGTCTCGTCTGACCTGTCCTGTCCTGCTTTCAGTCTTGCTTTGTCTGCCTGGTATTGACCTCTGCTACGGATCTGCTGCCGGTGCTGACTCTAGGCTTATTCCTGGTAATTGTCTGTCTGCTGTCTGGACTCTCTTACCCTGTACGCCCTGTTGGACTTTCACCTAAGTCCTGCCAGCCCCTGGAACCCAAAGGCTTAACCCACAGAGAACAGGGCTGGTATAGGTGAAGCTCTAGTCTTGTCCAAGTCTAGGGAATGCTTGCCAGCTGTCAGCATGGGCCTAGTGCATTAGCCTACTAGGCGGCATCAATCACACCGCAGCACAAAGGCCCACTGTCCTTACAATTGAGAGAGCAAGTGTGCTAACATGTGAAGACTAAAGAATTGGAGTTACAGTAATCTATCTTTCTTAGCACAATCACATGAACTGTATTCAGTAAGTCTTTCCTTTCAAGCAAGACAAGTATCTGGTTGATATACCTCAAGGCCATGACACAAGAACTCAAAACCCAAGATATTTGCCCATGAATTGATTACTTCTAATAATCATTTCTGTAGCACTACAAGATGTAAGCAGCACCATATAGACACATATAAGAGACAGTCCCTTCTATGTAGAGCTTATAGTCTAGTCAAGACAACCAGGCAAAAGAGTTTTCAATGACTTGACAGGATTAAGAAACAAAGAAAAGGAGAGATGGTGTAGAAATAAAATGATCTTATGACCCTTGTAATCTCCCAAAATTTAGAAAGGACCAATAGATACAATTCTTTGCCCTTGGGGAGAACAGTTTTCAAAAGACATTTACTTGGGTAGAAGCAGTTTGAAAATATCTCCCACTTAACACAGTGAAAGGTGTGTGTAGGGTTTCACACTGTGCACAGTTTTAGCTGGATTAAAGGGAGACATTCCCAGGGGCATGCTTTGCTTGAATTAGGAAATCAAACTGCATTTTCAAGTGTATACCTGCTATCGCCCAGCCCATCCACCACTGTGAGCTGTTTTGAAAATGCCTTCTATCTGTTTGAGAAAAACAGTCAGTGGAATGGGTGTGTATGGGGCAGGGCAAATGGGAAAAATCAGCATTTCAAGCTAACTTACAGTTCTCTGCAATTAAAAAAAAAACCAAACACCAGAAAACAAAACCACTTGTATTATATTAGGATAGAAAATGCCTGTTAAAAACCAACAAATAAAAATACAGACATTGCCCATAATTAGACCAGCTCCTCCCATTTGATCTTTGCATTATCCCCCTAAATTTTAATTTTTTGCTAATCTTGGAAGTGATTTTGAGCTTCCTAATTATCTATTCATGGAACTTGTCTACAGTTGTTAAGCAGACTAACTAGTGGCTGGAATGTCTCTAGAAGCCTTTCTGCTTAAGGAGATATCATTTGGGATTTTGGATAACTAAATTGCGTTCTTTTTCTTATTGCTGAGATTCACATTTTAAATGGTTTTTTTTTCTTCTGGAGTTTTATCCTATGCATGTTGCTAAGCTAAAACTGATAAGACTTGCAGATGACACTAAAAGCAATGCTGATAATTTGATTTTCCCGTAGATAAGCAGGCTGAATTAGCCATGCTCTCTGGGACGTCCTTGTGGATGGTCCGATGCGGAATCCTCTCAAAGAATACAGAGCTGTGCTCTATGCGCCTGCGTGGCTGTTCCCGTCCGATTCCCCTCCCCCGTTCAGTTTTTGTTTCACCACGGCAGCTCATGATCGGGCTTCTCTCACTAGTACCTACATTTTTCTTTTCAGATCCTTACCCCAAAAAAGCACTTTTAATTACTAATATGCCCTCGAGAACACTAGGATTTAAGTTCTGCCAATGTGGCAACATTATGTCCATCAGTGATGGACATAATTATTGCTACATTTGCCTAGCACCGGATCACAATCAGACATCGTGCCAAGACTGCGGCAGGATGTCCCCACAGGCCCAAAGGCAGAGGGCAGAAAGAATTGAGGGGTAACCCATCTGGGTCATATGCTTCGACCCATGGATCCTCACAGTCGCTGCCAATAGGGAAGAAGAAAAAATCTACCCCGACTAGAAGATCTGGGTTAGAGGCAATGACTTTGGGCAAGGATGGGGAAAGAGCACACCACTCACACAGTTGGTCAGCACAAGAGACACGACTGACGCATGAAACGTCTAACCCAGGGGTCCCCAAACCTGTCCTGGAGGGCCACCAGCCAGTCGGGTTTTTGGGATATCCTCAATGAATATGCATGAGAGAAAATTTGCATGCACTGCCTCCATAACATGTAAAATTTCTCTCATGCATATTCATTGAGGATATCCCAAAAACCCGACTGGCTGGTGGCCCTCCAGGACAGGTTTGGGGACCACTGGTCTAACCGGTCAAAGCAGTCCAGTCATACAAAGCACAACGCATCTTCTTGCTCAACAAAAGAAGAATCGAATCATCCAACACAGGATCCATCAAAGCATCTGATGCATGTAGCGTTGCATCAGTAGATGCACGAAAAGAAAAAGCATTCAACAAGAACCGCATTGACGCTCAAAGAACAACACAGTAAGTCAATCGACACGATGCACCACCAATGAAAGGAACCTCTTTGATGCAATTGAAGCACCAAAATTCTAGGGATCTTCCCCCAGGAGGTAACCAAACACAGTGGAGACCAGATCTGCAAATAGTATTTCATCAAGAAGAATTAGAGGGCGGTTTAAACATAGATGTAGTACGACTTACTGACAATTCTTCCTCTTCATCAAAGGACATGGTATACTTGGGCTTATCACAGGTATCAAAATATAAAAAACAACCACCCCAGTTGCAAGAACCTCTTGTAAAAAGGCACAAATCCCACAGAGCGCCCCAAGGACGATTGGGGTCACAAAGAGAGCCGGACTCCGCCATCTTACAGGCAGCACTTCTAAAAAAAAAAAGATTCTATCCCATACTATCCAAACAATCCACCCCAAGGGGAGATCTGCAGCTTTGCAAGCAATGAGGAATTTCTTTGCATCACTACCAGAATCCTTCCATAGGCAGGATTCTTCAAGCATATCTGAAGATAATATATCCATAAGATCTTTATCATTTTCTCCTCCAGGGGATGATTGCACAGAGGAATCCATGGGTCAAGACCTCAGCCCAGCAGATTCGGAACAGGACTTAAATGGCCCAGCCTCCCTACCTTCATCTCCGGGATCATCAACCGGAATGCCTTCAGATCTACCAGAAGAACCACCTGAACTGTCTTCACCTCCAGAAGACTTACATACTCTAAATTTATAGAGAAGGTGGGCTCCTTCCTCAAGGTTGAGATAAAAAAAGATACCAGATCCAAGGTCAGAGGTTCATGGAATATTGAAAATATTTGACGTACCCTCAGAACCCATGGCACTACCCCCTTACACAGTGCTGGAGGACTTGCTAGACAAATCCTAGATGTCTTCATTTTCTATCCCTACCATCTCTAGAAAAACAGATCTAAAATTTAGATTATGAAAGTCCACCCATTATGTATCAGTACAACTACCACATGCTTCATTATTTCATATATCTTTTACACTTAATATTTATTGATTTACGTTCTTTTGTTCAAATAAGCTGTTGATCGTTTAATGTAACGCTGCACGTTCTCTGTTCAATACTTTGTTTTTTGTTCAATGTAACGCCTTACCGGCGACAGTTTTGTTATATGGAAACCGACTTGATTTGATATGTATATCGAGAATGTCGGTATATAAAAACCCTAAATAAATAAATAAATAAATAAATAAATAAATGCTTCGGTCGTTGCTGAGTCAGCAATGAAAAGAGCAAAGAAAAGGCGGCTGTACTCAAATACACCCCCAGGTAAAGATGCTAAATACCTGGATGACTTTGGTTCTATGCTAAATTCAAGAATACACCACCACCAATTCTACATTATCCAATACTTATTCAAATGCTTACAAGGATGGAAACTGGGAAGTCCCAGCAGTGCTGATACTCAAATACAAGCTCAAATTAAATCAGATATGGAGAAGGTTTACGCAGTCTAAGAACAATTTATGAGGCCTTCAACACCTCTGCGAGAATGTCAGCAACTTCTATAGCGGTGCGCAGAATCATATGACTTAGGTCAAGTGCCATAAGGGACGACGTTCATGAAAAACGTGCCAACCTCCTTTGCAAAGGAAACAATCTATTTGGTGACAGGCTGAGAGAGATGGTCTCACAACTAAAAGAACAAAGTGTAGCAGTCTCATCACCCACATTACCAACAGAGCATTATCCCTCCAAACGTTATTACAATACAACCATTTTACCAACATCTTCAATATAGGCCGTACATGCCTTATCGCACTACGACCTACCAATCTCAGAGACAACAATCTCAACCACCTCAATCAAGAAACTGCCAAAGAACACTGTGCCAGCAAAAACAGGAACAAGGCCCGAGCCAGAAGCCTCAACAAAATGTTTGAGTGAAGCAAAGCCAGCCAACATCAGCAGTGGGGGGAAGATTATCCTCATCCTTCCAGGCATGGTTCTCCATAACATCGGACCATTGGGTCCTGAGTATTGTGAAGAATGGATATCAACTGAACTTCTGTGTACCTCCATGCCTACCCTACCTGGTTCATCCACAAAAAGATTGCACAAACATGGATCTATTTAAAAAGCAAGTACAATTACTTCTAGACCAAAAGGCCATTCAACAGCTACCTTGTTGGCAACATAACCATAGCTTTTACTCCCAATACTTCCTCATTCCCAAGAAAGGAGGGGGTTTCAGACCTATATTAGATCTATAGGCTTTGAACAGGTTTATTCAAAAAGAAAAGTTAAAGATGACATCTCTCAAAACCATTCTTCCATTTCTGCAACCTAATGATTGGATGTGCTCCTTGGATCTCAAAGATGCATTTGCTCACATCCCAATGCATCTGACCTCACACAAGTACCTTTGACTTCAAATGATAACAGTATGCATTACCAATACAAGGTATATCCATTTGGCCTATCCTCAGCACCCAGGTTATTTTTTTTTCAAAATGTCTAGCAGTGGTTGTGGCCCATCTTCACAGAAAAGGCATCAAGTTTTTTTTTGTACCTGGACGACTGGCTTCTAGTCTCTTCAAAACCAAAAATACTTCTTTCCCACCTACAGCAGACCATAATCTGCTTGGACAAACTGGGATTTATAATCAACTACAAACAAATCACACTAAGTTCCCACCCAAATCCTCCAATACATGGGAGCATTAATAAACACCAAACTCTGCAGAGCCTTCCTTCCACTGGAACGAGTCCAGACCTTTAATGTGGAGGCCAGTTCCTGAAAGACTCATTCAAGTACCTCAGCTCGACAAATTCTAAAAATGTTGCGTCACATGGCAGCAGCCATATTTGTGGTACCACACACACGTCTTCACATGCGTCACCTTCAATGGGGACTAAAAGCTCAGTGGTCTCAACACAAACAGCCAATGTCCCATCAAGTTATACTGACTTGATCAATGGCCTTGGATATAGATTGGTGGCTCTCAACCTGAGTTCTGCAGATGGGAGCTCTGTTTCAATCGCAGGAATATCAAATCTCTATGACAACAGATGCATCCAGTCACGGCTGGGGTGCACATGTACTGCACCTGAAAACTCAAGGGATATGGTCACCTCAGGAAAAACACCTGCAGATAAACCTACTGGAGTTAAGGGCTATAAGGAATGTAATCCACACCTTCGCTCATATCCTCACTGGGAAGAGAGTAATGGTCTACCTGGACAACCAAGTAGCCATGTTTTACATAAACAAAGAAGGAAGGTCAGGTTCACGGACACTTTGCAAGGAAGCGGTATTGACTCTAGAATGGGCATTGAACCATTCCATCCAGTTGCAAGCAACATATCTTCTGGGAATAAGAAACACAGAGGTTGACAGGCTCAACAGGATTTTCCACCCCCACGAATGGGAATTGAACCAAAAGGTACTGAATGCCCTATTCAGGAAATGGTTAACGCAATACATAGACATCTTCACAACAGAAACCAACAGAAAACTATCACATTCTGCTCCATCTACCCAGGCACTCGCAGAATAGTTCAAGATGCATTTCTACTTCTATGAACGGACAATCTGTTATATGCTTACCCATCGATATTTATATTAGGAAGGGTAGTTCAGAAATGCATAGCAGACGAATCAGATTTCATTCTCATTGCACCAGCGTGGCCCAGACAACCATGGTATGCCTACCTTGTACATTTGACAGCTCAAACACTGATAAAATTAGGAAACTGAGAGGATCTTGTATCACAGGAAGGTGGCATACTACTTCACCCCTCTGCATCGGACATCATGGATATTGAAAGGAAGGCCTTAAGTCACCTCTCTCTTCCAGCAGATATTGAACATATTCTTATTTCCACCAGAAAACCATCTACACAGAAAAATTATGCAGGAAAATGGAGCAGATATTCCAGCTGGTGTAAAGCTACAGCAATAGATTCGTTTCATAGCTCTCCACAACAAATTATTCAATATCTACACTTACTATTTTCCACTGGACTAACAATATCATCTATTCAAGTACACTTGAGTGCTATAGCAGCATACCACCTTTCCTTGAATGGGAAAACCATATCTACTCATCCGTTAGTTTCTTGTTTTCATGGGTGGAGCAATAAGACTTCGCGCTCCGGCCACAAAACCAGCAATTCCCTTGGGACATTAACATAGTTTTGGAAAAACTCATGTACCCACCATTTGAACCGTTGCACTTCACCTCAATGAAATTTCTGACATGGTAAGTATTATTTCTGGTAGCTGTCACATTGGGAAGAAGAGTCAGTGAGTTGCAAGCCTTAGTACACTGCTCTCCATACCTACAGTTTTACATTATAAGGTCACTTTAAGAACCAACCCAGTGTTTCTCCCTAAAATAGTCTCAGTGTTCCATCTGAACCAGACAATCACCTTACCCACTTTTTCCCCAAAGCCATATGCTATGGAAAGAGAAAAAAACCCTGCACGCCTTGGACTGCAAAAGGGTTTTGGCTTATTATATTCAAAGGACTCCGTCTCTGAAACATAGTTTGCAACTGTTTCTTTCTTTCAACCCCAATGCGTCAGGTTTGCCAGTCTCTAAGCGAACGCTAGCCACTTGACTCTTCCAGTGTATTAACTTCTGTTACTTGACAAATGACGATAAGCTCCCAGATGGTGTGAAAGCACATTAAATCTGAGCCACAGCAACTCCCATCGCTCACCTGAAAGATGTACCAATTCTAGATAACTGCAGAGTAGCCACATGGTCCTCTTTGCACACCTTCACGTCACTGGGAGAAGCAGTATTGCGCTTCGCAACCAAAACGTAAGCTGTCCACAAACTTCGTTAATTCCTTCGCAAACAGTAGTCCAGTTTATACAGGACTAGGAAGGAGCAGTGTGCTCTAGAATTCTCAACTGGGGACTCCCAGAGAGCATGGCTAATTCGGCCTGCTTATCTATGAGAAAAAAAGCAAGTTTGCTTACTGTAAAATGTTTTCCGTAGATAGAAGGATGAATTAGCCATGCATCTCCACCCTCCTCCCTGGACAGCTTATACTCTGACTCTATCTATCTCTGTCCTATTCTTTCTCCGTTCGCTGCACGCTTAAGCTTCCTTTAACTGAACGGGGGAGGGGAATTGCACAGGAACAGCTGCCCAGGCGCACAGAGCACAGCTCCGTATTCTTTGAGAGGATCCCTCCTTGTGCCGCCCAGGATGACGTCCCGGTGAGCATGCCTAATTCATCCTGCTATCTAAGGAAAACACCATTTACAGTAAGCAAACTTGCTTTTTCAGTTTAGGCAATAGCAGAATACAGACTGCCAGGACTTTAAGTATTTTGGACTAAAAATACTTTAGAAGACCGAATGTTAAAGATGTAACTATTTCAGTTTTGGTCAACACAGCCAGGTCTTTCCCGGCATCACTGAAACAGTATAGTCACCAAGAGACTAATCAGAACTGGTGACCTGAATGTGGAACCTTGCCAGACTTAACTGCTGTTCATAAATGTATTACATAGAAACTGTATTCAGCTCCAAACTTAAAAAAAGGGAAAAGAACTGCTTTTAAAAGTCCCATAATTCCAAAGTATGCTTGAGGATGCTGTAGCCTCTCCTGTTGGATCAAAGGGATGGAGAGACACAGGGAGGGAACAAAACATTTCTGGCATGCACCAAACCCTGAATTTGAGAGAAAATAGCTTTAGTTGTTTTATAATATATTATAGGACTGGTTTATTGTAAGTGGGTATGGCTTTTTGTGTTGTATGCCAGAGAGTGGACCCTGTCAATTCTATCAACTTTGTAATGGAATTAGTAACACGCAATAACACTCTTACAGGTAGATTTTAAATGAATGGCCCCATGCACGGGCTGTCCACGAAGCAATGCAAATTTTAAGAAGCTGGGAAGTACATACTTGTGTGTGGGGCCAAGATGTACACACATAACCCCTGAAATTTGCAAGGCTGACCATTGCAATACACACCGAGTTATGCAGGTAACTTTACTACTGGTCCTGATGAGGTGCAAGTCATGGGGGGAGGGGAGAGAGTGAGAGAGAAAGAGACCCTTTCAAAGGGCCAGTCTGACACTATATCTCCCACTGTAAGGGGGCAATTTCAACTTGGGGGGGGGGGGGGGCTGTTACATTGGTCTGCCTAGGGCACAAGGGTCTGTAGACCTTGGTAATACCATCCCTACAAAAGCCACCCTGAGTGGAAAATGACCCCCTTACAGTGGGATATATACAATATCACATTGGCCCTTTAAAAGACACTCTCTCTCTCTCTCCCCACCCCCAGTCAGTCACTTATGGTACACACGGTAGGGATATTTTAAATGGTGCTTGCACACACAATACAAAATCGAGCATATTTTTGCTTGTGTGACCACTGGCTTGAGATTGCAGGCTGATTTTAAATCTTTTAAAAAACACCTTAAATCATGGCTGTTTAAAAAAACTTTTGAAGGTTGCGAATGATATGACTGAGCTGTCTGTTCGATTAATTATTGCTGATAAATATGCGAGAATTGAACCTATTTCTAATGATATGCCTGTCAATTATTTTTTTGAGAAAGGTTGTTTCTTTTTATTCGTTTTATTTTTTATGGTTTTTTTATCTATATTAACTTTATTTTAAATTTTTATCAGGTTTTCCATTGTTATTAATTGGATGCCTTTTATTATTTTTAGTTTTATTTATAATTTCTTCTTTGTTTTATATTGTATTGCATTTTATTCTCGAATTACATTTTTTGTAAACCTTTGTGATAGAATACAGAACAGTATATAAAAGTTCTAAATAAATAAATAAATTATATATATATATTTATATTTATTTTTGTCAAACCACCTTGTGCCTCCTTTAACTTTGAGTGAGGAAGGTGGTGTATAAAAGTGAATTATGTTCTCATTGGAGATTTTTCTGCTCATTGTTTTGTGGGAACAGTTTCATTTTCCTTATCACTTTTGGAAAATCTCTCTCTCTTTGTTTTTTGCACATTACAGGCGGAAATGTCGTTTATTTTTTCTCTGGTTTTACACTGCAGGCATATTCTGGCTTTTTGGGGTTTCTAATTCAGCTTTTCTCTAAATATTTCTAGTCATTTTTTGAGGATCTATCTGTGTTTTGCATTTGCAACCAAGATTAGGCAGGTTTCTGTGTAGAGATCTGTAGCAGTCCAGTTTGTTTTGTTTTCCAATTTGTACCTTCCAATTGGAGGGTGTACTGTATCTAGGGCAGTGGTTCTCAACTTTTCATGACTACTCTACCCCACCCCTTTTCAAGCTTGTTAAATGTCTTGTGTACCCCTAGGGTCAAAGAAATTCAAAGTCATAGCAAATACTATAATCCCTATTCAAAAATGATACAACTTTCTGTTTCACATATAAAGGTCTTTAATTTAATTTAGGCACCGTTATGTTTTAAATAAAAGAAAAATACAAGAGTCTCTTGGCTGATGGTATCATATGTTGTGTACAGAATGAGGGTGCACTTTTTCACTTGGGCCATAGGTGCCAAATTGCCTGGCTCCGGTATCTGGCCTGCAAGGGATTCTGGGTCCAGGGGAATTCCCTGTAGCCTGGGTTAAGCTGGCAGGCCTGGGAGAGGTTAGAGGGGCCCTGGAAGCAGAGAGAGAGCAGTGACCTCCTATGTTTAAAGGACTGTGCAGCACCTGAAGTAAAGTGAGCCCATATCGTTTGTTCTGACTTCTGAAGTGAAGATATGCTGCCATTTTAGTTTAGAATTTCACTGTAAATAAAGTGCACTTAAGTAACAGCCAGGATCTCCTCTGGCCGTTGTCAAGCCGCATATCACTCAAACACATGGCGTCAGGTCGGGGATTTTTTTCTAAGCTTGGCACAAAGAAATAAACCCAAGTCTCCCAGAAAAGGACAAGAAAGTGGAAAAGCTTGTTGTGTGTGCCCTACCTAAGGAAGCAGGTTTGTGAAAGAAGAAGAAAAGTGCTGCTGGAGGGACAGAGCACAAAAGTCTGAAGTACAGGCAGAGGCCCATAGCCGCAGCAGAGGGGAAAAAAAAAAAAGGGAGGACCTATAGGGTTTTTTTTCCTTCTTCCCTCTCTCGGCAGCTCTCAGTTCCTCCTATCTACTGAAGCTGTAACAGGCCAAGGGGGAAAAGCTCCACTTGAATAGTCAGGGGTCAAGCAGTGAGTCAGGGCCAGACAGGCCAGCAGGGTTTTTTTATTTTGTTTTCACCTCTCCTCTATAGAGATGCCCAGTCTGGAGTTGCCCCAGGGAACAAAGAGGATGGAGCAAATGATCCAGATGCTGGCTGCAGGGCTACAGCAATTGCAGAATGCTATGCAATCGCAGATTGTTAGGCAGCAGATGCTGCAGGAACAGTTAATGCAGCAAAGCACAGTGCCGACTCAGCTGGCAGAGGCGGCGCAGACTGCTCTGACCAGGATACCGCAAGCGTTTTCATTCCCTCGCATCCTGTTTAAAATGAAGGCTGGTGAGGACCCAGAGGTCTTCCTGCAAAAATATGAGAGGATGGACCGCCTGTCAGCTTGACCCAAAGCCAGCTGGACAACATACTTGGCTAACTTGCTTACTGGCAGGAGTCAAGCGGCTTTCCAAGCAGCCAACCCAGATGGGAGAGCTACCTAGTGGATGTCAAGGCCGCTATCATGGAGAGAGCTGGGAACACCTTAGAAACATACCAGCAGAAGTTCCAGCAGGATTCCCTGCAGCCTGGGGAGAGTCCCCGAAATCTGTTTCATCACCTGAAGGATGCCAGTTGAAAGTGGTTGCAGCTGGAGGCAAAGACTGGACTCAAAGTAGCCCAGCAAGTGCTGCTGGAACAGTTCCTAGACAGGCTTGACCAACCCATGTGAAACTGGGTCTGCTGACGCACAGGCTTCATCTTGAAAAGACCCCTAGAAGTGGCAGAAGCCTGCCACCAGGTGCAATTAATGCCCAATGGTAGAAAGAGGCTAGAAAGGTAGTCTGCACAAACCCCCTGGCAAAGCACAGAGAATGGAGGTCCCCAGCAGCATCCCTCAGAGATAGTTTGCTCTCCTTCCATTCCTGGAACCCAGACCTCAGTCTCTTCCACATGCTTTAACTGTGGTCAGAGAGGTCATTCGGCAAGGGACTGCCGATATGAGGGAAATAGAGTTAAGATTGTTGGCCTAGTGGCCCAGCCAACACTAGAGGGTAAAATACACATGGAAAAAAGCAAATCTCCAAGATAGGGGTGACCCTCAAGCCGAAGGAAAAAGGGAACCTCGGAGAGGCTGGAACAACCCAGGAATGCGAGTATGAACATCTTTTCCTTCTGGGCTCTGTGTGCAGGGAATGGTCATGCCTATATCGACAGATAGAAAATGAAGAGCCCTTAGGAGAAATAGGCAATACTAAAAGGCAGCCTGCCTCGCCAACCTGCTCTTTCTGTATGTTGGAAGACCATATAGAGAAAGAATATCTCTGGCATAAAGTTCTGGAGTTGGAATGCAAGTTGGCGGGACAACATGAAAGGGAACCAGAGGCGAGAATGACACCCGGGAGCATGAATGGGACCACACTTTGTTAAAGCTCCAAAGCTGCAACTTTGTGAACATTCCTTATTCAGAACTCAAGGACTTTGAATTCCAGGTCAAACTGGATAGAGTCCCTACCCAAGTATTGGTGGATTCAGGATGTGACAGTACTCTCGAAGGCGTAGACTTGCTTCAGAAAGAGCACATCAACCATAAGAGGAAAGAGAAACTTGCCTGTATACATGAGGACAAATAGAGATGTCCAACTAGGCAAGTCCTGCTAATGATCCTGGCAGGGCAAGCCAAGATGGAAGTGGGAGTCTTTCCCAAATTCTCGTATTCAATAATTCTAGGATGAAATTGTCCCCAGTTTTCAACCCTGTAGGGCCAGCTCACAGATAATCGGGGCAGTCTGCCCGGAGAGGGACTGTCCTTGAGGAGGAGCCGAGATTTAGCCCAGAGACAGCTGGATGCTCAACCTGACAAGGCCAAGCTGAGGAGGGAGGGTATGTGAGGGAGTCTATAAGAAACTCCCTCAAACTACCTTAAGGACTGGGCACAGGTATCTGGCCTGGTCCTCCTTAAGGATCAACACCGCAAGGGATTCTTGTCCAGGGGAATTTCTTTTAGCCTAGGTTAAGCTGGCAGGGCCAGGAGGGGTTAGACGGGTCAAGAAACAGAGCGCTACTGCATATAAGGACTTCCTTGACTGACCTTGTGTGGCCAGATAACTAGCTACTTTACCAGATATCTTCAAAGACATCTGGTTAAGCAGAGATCTGTAAAAGGAAAAAGAAAATATGTAAAGGAGCTTGTGGCCCATTTGTTTTGAGGGGTGGCCTTGCATCAGCCACCCCTCCAACCGACCCCTCCAACCCAATAACTTATGTTTAAATGTCCTGGGCTTGTCAACCCCGTTACCAATTTAAAGAAATAGTACATCTTCCTCCCTTCCCTGGACCTCGCCTTGCCACCCATGGCCAGTCCATATACCCTGTCTCTGGATCCATCTCAGACCCCTCCTATATCCCTCTGGGTCCTCACAGTTTGTGCATGGAGCAGGATACTATCTTATCTGGTCCCGGCACTGTAGCGTGCAGTCTGTCAGATTCAGTGCTGGAGCACTGGGTACAGGTAAGGTAATGCCCCGCTACCAGCACAGATTGTGAGGACTTGGGTGTGACGGTGGGGCGAGCAGGGGGGGGGGGGGCGGTGTGGAGGGGTGTAGACTGGCCACATCTTAAGCCATGGGCGGGTGGAGGAGATTTACTATTTGTTTAAATCACTAACTGCATTCTTACATGCTAGTTTATGTTATACTGTAAACCGAAGAGATATGTAAATGTCTACATGAATTTTGGTATTAAAAAATGTTAAATAAATAAATAATAAACAACTGGATTGGTGGGCCTGGGACATTTTAACATTCTTTATTGGGTTTGAGGGGTGGCAAATGCAAGGCCGACAGGGCCTCATTTATAATCTGGATAACGGATCAAAAGAAACGGGCCACAGGCCCCTTTCCATATACGTTTTTTCCTTTTCCAGAGCTCAAATTAACTGGATATCTTTGAAGATAATTATCCGGTTAAGTAGTTACGTTATCTGATCGCACAAGGCTGGATAACTTTAGACTTGCTCAGAAGCAGATCTAAAGTGATCCAGCTAACCTAGCTGGAAATGCCTGATATTCGATTAGGTTAGCAGGTATCCCGGCCCCTCCCTGGAACGCTCCTGAAACACACCCTTTTTTATCCATCTACATTATCCATCTATAATTTAGATGGATAAGTAGCTAAATGTGCTACATTGGCCATTTAGAAGGATAACTTGTTAATTATTCAACTACAAGGCTTTGGAATATTGGCCTCATAGTGGGTTCCACCCAGGGTTTTCCCATGAACAATACATTACATTTTACTGGGCATTACAAAAGTAATAGCAAAACAAATACCAGGTTTCTCTTACTTTTAACATATATGTCTTTGTTTCCAGTTCTTGTTTTATGCTTTACATTAGTGACTCAGCTGACACTCCAAGTATTTCTTATAGCTACAGTAAAGCAAGCATTAGTTCACAGAGTAATAAGGGAAGAATGAAATGTAATTATTTATCCTGTTATAATATTTGGTGATCTCATAGCTTACTTCTAGATAAGGATGATATGACAGATATGTCTTGTAACTCTTATTTAGTCGGAGACCATTTCTTTTTTTTACCATACTTGTCCACATCCTTCTGGCATATATATTCATTATAATTGTAAGGTATTTAGTTACTGTAGCTGACTATGTAGTCATCATACTGAGGTCCAGATTCAAAAAGTGTGTCAGCTAACTTATGGTGTTAGCTAAACAAACCTCAACGTTTTAAATCTCTCCCCCCCCCCCCACCCCCACAACTGACTACATTTTGTCCAGGTAAATTGTTTCCAAGACAAAATTTACCCAGACAAAAGAAGCAGTATAGGGGACATTTCCAGGCTACAGTTTTACTTTATCTGGGCAGCACTAATATTGAGCCCTGGCTGGACAAAATTACCTGGGTAACTCTTTCAGACAATTTTTTTCAGGTAACTATAGACTGCGCCCTGCACACCAAACCACCGCTGGACGCCCCACAGACCCCGACCTGCCGGACCCGACCCGCGGCCTGCCAGACCCGGCCACGGCCTGCATAACCCGACCCGAGTCACACCGGATTTGACCTGCGGCCTTCAGAGGCGGACCCGACCTGACCATCCGAGGAGGACCGCCAGGCCAGTGCAATTGGTGCGCACCCGTCGGGGTAAGGCCTACCTCGTCCCGGCCTTCCCAGGCCCCGTACATCGACGCTCCGCCCCTCGACCAAGCTCCACCTCACCGGAGGCGAAGAGCAGGAAGTGGCCTTAAAGCCTCCTGCAGGCGCCACGCGCCAGGCGTCGCGTGCCAAAGGAGCCTGCCCCTTAGTGCCACCCTTTGTGACCTCCACCCTCCCTCCCACCCTAAACTACCCCTCAAACCATCCACCACCCCTATCCAAGCTCCAAGCAAACAGTGCCTCACCTCGCCCTCGCCAGTCATCCGACATGGCTGCACCTTGCCCCATCCCCAAACTCATCCACCACCATAACCCCAACCCCATCCACTCCCACAATCCCAAACCCCACACCCACCACACTTACCCCAACAGATGCCTCACCAACATCCCCATCAACCCCAACATCCTCTGGTCCACACTTACCATCCTTACCCTATTCCTCATCAATGCCCAGTCAATCACCAAGAAAATCCCCATCCTCCATGACCTATTCCTAGACACCCTACCCGACATCTTCTGCATCACCGAATCCTGGCTGAAAAGCACCAACTCCGTACTACTGAACCAACCCCCCAGAGACATCTACAACATATTTTCCATCCCCAGACCAAAAAGAAAAGGAGGCAGCCTACTATTCATAGCACATAAAAACAAATTCTCATCCCATACACTCAACCTCCTCCCTCCTTTCAAGACCAACCTATTTAAATCCAAAAATCTCCAAATCCTCCTCCTCTATGCACCCCCTGGACTTCTCCAACACAACCTTTCCCCCCTGATTGAAACCATAACCACCAACATCAACATGCAAGATCCAGCCATCATACTGAGGGACTTCAATCTCCACATCAACGCAACCACCCTCTCTCCAACCTGCGGACTCCTCCTCTCCACCATGTCCGCCATTGGATTCAACCAAATCATCAACACCCCTACCCAAAACAACGGTCATACCCTTGACCTAATCTTCACCAACAACAAAATATCCAATACACACCCACCCACAACCACCGCAACACCTTGATCCGACCATAAACTCATCCAAACCAAGTTCCAACTTCAACTCCCTTTCATGAAGCCAGACAGTCACACCAACACCATCGAATTCATCAAATTCTGCTCCAGTGATGACCTCGCCGATCTACTACCCTAAGCCTTAAAGACCCTCAACAAGATGTCAACTCCGCCATCAACTCTTGGATATCCATCAACTCTGATATAGCCAAATCAAAATGCCCCACCATAAGAAAAGTAATCAAAACATCAACCAAGCATAAGACCCCATGGTATACCCCCGAACTAAAAAACACAAAGTGAACCCTGAGACAAACAGAAAAAAAATGGAGAAGAACCCCAACGCCAGAACTGAAAGACAAATACAGAACAATACTTCACATCTACTCAACAGACCTCCACACAGCAAAATTTCTATACAAAAAATATCCACGAATATCAATTCAACCCTAGGACACAGACCTAACCAACCCAAACCAGAATGCTACAATCCCCACCATCTCCAGCGAAAACCTAGCACACTTCTTCAAAAGACAGTCTCCAACATCATCGCCAAGGTCCCCCCAGTTAATATTGTCCTACCAGAACCACTCTCACACAACACCACGTGGTCACAATTTGAACCCGTCGCATCCACAGAAATTGAAACCATCATTCAAAAGACAAAACCGGCCACCCACCCACTGGACCCCATACCCATTAAAACTCGTCACCAAGCTCATCACCAAACCCATAGCTGATATAATTAACTTATTACTCGAGCAAGGCATCTTTCCCAACAAACTCAAAAACGCAGTAGTCAAACCCATTCTCAAAAAACCGCAACTCGACAAATCAGATCCAGCAAACTATAGACCAGTCTCCCATTCATAGCCAAGATCCTCAAAAAAAACAAACAACAATCAACTCATGGATCACTCACAACATGGTTTCAGGAATCTATACAGCACTGAAACGCTCCTTCTCACCCTCACTGACACCATCCTTAGAGGTCTCGACCATGGCCAATCCTACCTCTTGATACTCTGACATATCCGCTGCCTTCAACACCATCAATCACAAACCACTTCTAATCAGACTCAAAGAAATTGGACTACGAGACACTACAATCAAATGGTTCGAGTCATATCTCACAAACAGAACATTCAACATAAAGATAAATACTTCAGAATCCTCCCAGATACCTCTTACACATGGCGTCCCCCAGGGATCATTCCTATCCTCCACCCTATTTAACAACCTCCTCCCACTTTGAAAGTTCTTCTCGGAATCAGACCCCAAATACTATGTATACGCCGATGACATACAAATTTTGCTCCCCATAAACAAAACCATCGAAAATACCCTAAAAATCTGGAACCAACTCCGCATGAAAATAACTTCTCTCACAACTTTCACTTTGCCTCAACCGAAACAAGACCAAAATCCTACACATATCCAACAACCACTCCTCACCCCTCCCCAGCAACTACACACCTAACCACATGGGGTCACAACTTACACATATTACAAAAAACCTTGGCGTAACTCTTGACAACGAGCTAAACTTCAAACATCACATCTCCACAATGATCAAGGACGGATTTTTAAACTACAAACACTGAAAAAACTCAAACCCCTTCTTCATGCCCAAGACTATCAAACCGTCCTCCAAATAATAATCTTTTCCAAGCTCGACTACTGCAACACACTTCTCCTTTGCCTCCCCGATGCCACCATCAGACCACTACAGGTACTATAAAATGCCGCTGCCAGATCCATCACTAACAAAAAATGCGACCACATCACCCTCACTCTCAAAGAACTACACTGGCTACCCATCAGCCACAGAATCCAATACAAAACCCTAACCCTCATATATAAAAAAATGATCAACAATAAGATGGACTGGTTAAACTCTGCTATACTCTCATACACCCCACACAGACTCTGGGCTCCTCACCGTCCCCAACTCCAAAACAGCGTACCTCTCCTCTACCCGAAAATGCGCCATATCAGTTGCCAGACCCATGCTATGGAACTCCCTTCCACCCCACCTCCAAACGGAACCATCAACTCAAATCTTTAAAAAACACCTTAAAACCTGGCTCTTCCTAAAAGCATTCCTGCCAGAAACTTAGCCTCCCACCCAGGCCCTACCTCTGTGTAGAAGTGAATCATCCTTTCCCCATTATTGCACCCCCTAAATGCATCCTCCAACACACCTGAATACTACCCGTAATCTACCTCTTCCTCTTCTGGCACAAGCATATCAACCCATCCCTGCTTTCCTCCCCTTGCCCCTACTTTCCCCTGTAATTCCATACCGTATTGTAAATGCACTCCGCCCTAATGTCATACTTTTACCTCCTTGCAAGACACCCCTGTTTTCCCTGTCACCCATTCTACCCAGTCCCCCTCACCTACCCTATTTTTTCCCTCTGTAAAAAGTCACTGTATGTAGTTAAATCTCTGTTTCATTTTATTTTTATGTCTATTTATCTTCAAATAACTTGGTAATGTTAACATCTCGAAGTTATTATGTAAGTTAACCTACCTAAATTCTTATGAGTTACAATGTAAAATAAGCAACCAATGTCTTATTTATGTTCAGTTACATGTGAACCGATGTGATATCTCGATCAAATGTCGGTATACAAAAACAAACAAACAAACAAATAAATAAATATCTGGATATAGTTAACTGGACAAAGTTATATTATTAGCTGGTTCAATTTATCTGGACA
The DNA here is from genome assembly GCF_901001135.1 of Rhinatrema bivittatum. Lineage (NCBI taxonomy): Eukaryota > Metazoa > Chordata > Amphibia > Gymnophiona > Rhinatrematidae > Rhinatrema > Rhinatrema bivittatum. The sequence goes on from NC_042618.1 coordinate 474,305,318, forward strand.
CACCGGCTGAATATCAGCCTCCCTGTAGATGAGACATTACCTTTCTACCCTAAGGGCTCTAGGTACTAGCATATTAAGTATTAGGACACAAGGGTGTCTCTCTATACATGATTATTTCAACATCTCTTCACATGCTGTGACTAGAGGTTCAAGTGATGTTCATTTGGAAGTAGTTTAGTTCCAAAAATCAGAGACCGGAAATATCTGACTTCCATAATTTTTCCTTTTATTCTTTTATTAGTATCTTGACTTTCAAAAATATGAAAATGCTTTCCCATTCTAGGCATACAGAATTTATTGATGCCGAAATCTAAAGGTTTTAACTGAGGATGAAGTTTTAAGGGCAGAGCTGCTTAATCACCTGACAATTGAAACAGCCAAAAGGCATGACCTAGAAAATTCACATGCGGTTGCAATATGAGTCCATTCAACTGCTTTTCCTGATTTGTGAGTTTTTGGTTCAGGGTCTAACAACATTACAAAGGGGATCCCAACAGTCAAATGGTCAATGGGCATCCAATAACATTAAGCTTGCTAAGAGAATTACAATGAGTATTCTTTTATTTATTTATACATTGCTTAACAACCTTTTTTTATTTATTTATTTTTTAAAGATCTCTTGTCCTGATAGTAAGGAGAGCTAAAGGGCTTTTGCTTTGGTCTTCATTGTAATATCCCTGTTTAGGATTCCAGGCCCACATGTTTGTACGAACCTACCCAACACTCTGGCTTGACATAGAGAGACATTGAAATCAAGTTAAATGGAAACAGCAAAGCATGTCACAGAAAAAGGATTACAAAAACAGAGAACTTTTTTTTTTTTCTTGCAGGAAAAAAGCACGATGATGTTAAAGCTGCAGATGTGCCCTTACCAGAATCAAGAAATAAATGCTTATAAACTGGGCTGGGAAAATATTTAGAAAATGTGGGTAGCAGCCAAAACTTTTAGGCACCAGGGGAAAAAGTTCCTTTCCTTTTTAAATCTTTTTCTCTCTTTTTGTTTTTTTTTTGGTCTTTGTATTTCTTTTCTTTCTTTCCCCTTCCAGTCTCCTTTCCTCCGCTTCGGTTTCTCCCCCTTTCCCCTCCCAGCATCTTCTTTTCTTCCTCTGCCCTTCCCTCCAGCCTCTCCTCTTCTAAGTAGCCTGCCTAATTCCTCTTGGACCTGAGCCAAGCAGAAGCCTTTGTAGTCACCTGGGATTTTCCTACCTAGCAGGGACAGTGCTCTTGATGTGATTTACTCACAAAGTCCCACCCACATCGTACACGTTTAATAGTGAGCTCAAGCACAGCTTATCAGCGTGTGGCACAATGGTGCATCCTTATTCTGACTGTATGATTATGCATATGACTGAATATTTCATCGCATATGAATAATTGCTATATGATAAAAATAAACTATTATAATTCAGTCTTAAAGTGCTTTTAAAAAAAAGTTTGACTTTGTTTCCTGTTTCTCTTAGCAGACATTTGTAAACATTTTCCTGTAAGGGCATTTAATCAAAATTCCGGACTTTATAAAAAAAAAAAAAAGAGCAGTATTTCAGAAAACTATGTTCCCATACCACTCTATTTCTTACTGTGTGTGAGTTGCAAATGTAGGCTTTGCAAACCTCTACTGAAACTGCTAAAAAGTATAAATTGGCACAATACATATACACGGAGATAAAAAGGAAGTGCATTTTTACTCTAAGAGAATTGCTTTTGAAAATTGGTCCCAGATTGGCTTTGGTACTTTTTAATTTCCGAAATGAAAGATGGTGTGGATTTGTGATTAGACGAGCATTAACCAACCATTCAGGAGAAAGCCTGAGACGTGAGTTTAAATCATCTTTACATCTGACTGTCAGTGAATGTAAGCAAGTCTCTTCACTTCCCACAGCCTCAGTTGACCTAAACATAATTGGTTAATTATTGTACTGTTTCTTCTCCCTTTGGGCTCCAAATATGTGCTGCTAGGTTGGCCTTGAACAGTATGGCCAAGGGCTTAACCGTACTAGCTTTGAGATCCTATAAAGTAAAATCACAGACATGCTCCTGAATTCATGGATATACTTTAGCATGTTAACTGAAAACACTAATTGTAATGATTGTTTCTAATAATAATATGCATTGTTTTTAGTGGCATCAGAAGGCAGAGTGTTCCCCATTATCATTCCTGTGGTTAAATCTTCCCTATTCCAACAAGTTTAAGGGCTTGATTTTCAAAGCAACTTGTGCACATAAAACCATTTTGAAAATCAAATAGGAGTTTGTGTATATAAATGCATGCTCTAAATCCCATTTCACGCATTCTTTTATTTGCACCAGCAAGAGGCGTACCGGGAAGTGAAGTTGGGGTGGAGAAAGCATTTATATGCCTACTTTTAATTTTTGAAGGTATGTGTCTATATCTAAATGTACATTCTGAAGGTGATTTTAAAAAAGAGTTACATAAGAACATAAGAGCATGCCACACTGGGTCAGACCAAGGGTCCATCAAGCCCAGCATCCTCTTTCCAACAGTGGCCAATCCAAGTCACCTGGCAAGGACCCAAACATTATTTATTTATTTATAACTTTTTCTATACCGAAGTTCAGGTAACAGAGTTACATATCACTCCAGTTTACATTGCAAGAGATAATAAACTATGACAACAAGTGTCTTACAGAGAACAAGGGAGAGAACAACTTGGATAACTGGGAACAAGAACCATACAAACTACTGGAGCGAAACAAGTCCATGGAGAGGGAGATTAGATCTTGGTGTCGACAGTCTGTGGGAGTTGAGGAATACTTAGTAAGTTACGGGAATGCTTGATCAAACAGCCATGTCTTGAGTCTTTTTCTGAACGTGTTGGGGCAATGTATCAGCCTTAGTTCCGGAGGAAGCAGATTCCACTGTTTGGGGCCTGCTCTGGATAGAGCTCTTTTACTTAAAGATGTTTTCATGGGAGGCACGTGTAGAGTTCCTCTTTGTGCTAATCTTAGCGGTCGGGAAGATGAGTGAAGTTGGAGAGGGATTCTGAGGTCCAGTGGGGTGTTGTTGAAAATGGCTTTGTGGGTGATTGATAGAAGTTTGAAGAGGATTTGAAATTTAACTGGGAGCCAGCGGAGCTTTTTTAGAATGGGTGATATATGGTCTCTTTTGCTGGATTTGGTGAGACATCTTGCTGTTGCGTTCTGTAACAGTTGGAGAGGTTTTAGGGAGTAGGCTGGGAGACCGTGTAGTAGTGAGTTACAGTTACATTAGGTAGATCCCATGCTACTAATGCTGGTAACAAACAGTGGCTATTCCCTATTGATTAATAGCAGTTTATGGACTTCTCCAGGAACTTATCCAAACCGTTTTTTAAACCCAGCTACACAAACTGCCTCAACCACATCCTCTTCTCAATGAATTCCAGAGCTTAATTGTGCATAGAGTGAAAAATAAATTTCTCTGATTTGTTTTAAATGTGCTACTTGATACCTTTATGGAGTGCCCCGAGTCCTTGTATTATCCGAAAAAGTAAATAACTGTTTCACATTTACCTGTTCCAGTTCTTCCATGATTTTGTAGACTTCTGTCATATCCCCCTCGGCTGTCTCTTCTACATATTATATCCCAGGGAGAAGCAGTGGATTTCCTAAGTCCACCTTGATAATTGTTTATGAACTTTTCCTCCAAGAACTTGTCCAAACCTTTTTAAACCCAGCTACACTAGCAACTTTTACCACATCCTCCGGCAATGAATTCCAGACTTTAATTATGTATTGGAAAAAACTTTTTTCTCCTATTTGTATTAAATGTGCTAATTAGTAACTCCATTGTGTGTCCCCAGTCTTTTTACTTTTTGAAAGAGTAAAATCCAATTAATATTTAATCATTTTACTCTGCTCGTTATTTTATAGACCTCTATTATATCTCCCCTCTGTCATGTCTTCTCCAGGCTCAAGAGTCCTAACCTCTTTAGCCTATCCTTTAGCCTTACTATACAGTTATAACTCATAGGGGTTCATTTTCAAACGCTTATCGCGTGTGATAAGCCACTATTGCACGCGATAAGCTGCTATTGTATGCAAAAAGTCCCTTTTCACGTGCGATAGCATGCAGGGGCGGAGTCGGGGCGGCGAGGGGAGGAGTCAGGGTGGCGAGGAGGCGGACTCTGCGATGACTTCGCTGGCGGCGATAAGGTAAGCAACGCTATCGTCGCCAGTAGTGCACCCAATAGCGCCACCTTTCACAGTGGCGCTATTGGGTGCGAAAGCCGGCAGCAAAAACGCCGCGGTGGTGTGAAGGCTGCTGGCTTTTGCAGGCCCACCCCCCGTTTTCACTGGATTCACCATTCTACGATAGAATGGTGAATCCAGGCCATAGTTTTGGATTTTTGTGCATTTGTTATAACTAAAACATAAATATTAAATCATTATATTACAGTAATGTTTTTCCTGCCAGGCCTATTTCCCATGGATATGACTGTCTTAGTAACCACAGAAAGGCAGGTGTGTATTGTGCATAGAAGACTTGAATAGCCTTGGTTTTGTTTTTATTCATCCTTCAGTTCACTCACTCAGGGTACCAACAGCAAACTAGTAGTATAGTTTACCATTCCTTCTTCAGTTCCTTAGGAACCCAGCAGCAAGGGCTGCCCGACACTCAGGATAGCTGAGGCAGGCTTGGAAGAGTGGACCCTGGGACTGCTGACAGACAGGGCCAGCACAAAATGGTATAAAAGTGTGGGAGGGGAGGAGCAGCCGAGTAGTTAGAGCAGTGGGCTTCAACCCAGGGAAACCAGGGTTCAAATCCCACTAATGCTCTGTGTTACCTTGGGCAAGTCACTTTTACCCTCCATTGCCTCAGGAACAAAATTAGATTATAAGCCCTCTGGAGATAAGGCAATGCCTCTAGTGCCTGAATGTAATCCATTTTGTAGTGCCAAAAGTGGAATATAAACATCTAGAATAAATAAATAAATTGTGAGAGACAGAGATGTGGTCAAGGCAGGCAGAGTCCATTGAAAAGATGGACACAAGAAAGGATCAGCACAGGCAGCAAATTGGAAGCAACACCAGGAACTAAGTCAGGCCTCAGAAGGAAGCCAGAATCGGGAACAGCCAGACAGACAGAAATAGAACCCGATGCCCACGCACCTGCCCAGAGGAGCGAGCTTCCTTTTATGCTAGAGCAGTGCTGATGTCATCAGTCCATGCCACACGAAATCCTGGGAAGTGACCCCCATAAAGCTGGCGAGTTACTCATAGAAGCAGGATGCTGGGAGGCCCCAGCGGGTCACAGGACACAGCGCTGGGTCCTGGACCATGACGCAGAGGATGCAGCCTGCCGTGCAGCACCTCGTGGTGGGTGCATGTCATACCAGTTTCACGTTTCAGCATTTGCCAGTTAAATCAATTTGTAAAATGTTAAGCCATACCATAAAGATCAGCATTGACAGGGATGTTAGCATGACTAGAGAAACTATTTTCATTCCAAAATTGACACCACCCTTCCCCCACACACAGCTGTATGTCATTATGGAAATCAACATGAATAATAAGATCATCATGGCTTAGCATTACAAGTGAAATCCATTTTCAATTTAAATTGTCCTGCTAGAAACGATCATAGAAATCAATATTGACTGTGCTACAGGTAACAGATGTGCAAAATTGGTAGTAATAGCACATTATACAGATTCAAGGCTTTTCACCTTGGACAAATAAGATATATCTAGGGCGAAGAATTTTTCTGAACAGCATTTAATGTAAACACTTTTAAATGAAATTCACTGTGAACCACGTGCAGAATACTGTGGACTATTTGTGGACACATACAGAATGCTGCAAACTTTTAACCATTTCTGGGCCGGTTGAATTTGACCATTTTCTGTAGCTCACAAAGATATTTTACCATTAAAATCCCACATAAATGAATCTATGGATATTGCATACAATTCACAAATCTATTATTAAACTGTCAGTTTTACTCTGAACACAGCCTTAATACTACCACAGATCCCAACTACTGTTTGCTGATTTTAGGTGGCAATATTGCTTGACTGGAAAAACAACTATTTAGTTGCCATATGAAAAAAGTAATGGCTATCAACATATTCCTTAATAACAGTAACAAAAAGAGTGTTGGTGCATATTTAAATGTGACCCAGAACAAAGTCTGAGAGACAAACTGCCAGCCTAGACCTGAAGGATATATACGTGAATAAAACAGTTTAGTCCAAACCAAGAGGCTGTGAAAGATACAACGAATGTACCAGTTACAAGGAGACCAATTGCAGGGAAGGTTTTTCATTTCCACATGTGTGGTGATTTCGTGCCTATATTCTAGCAGTACAAAATATTTAGGGTGGGGAAACCCAGCAATTTCCATTGTCTGAAGTGTTATGAAAAATGTTTGAACTTTGACCACTGGATGGCACTTGGTGTGATTGTGGATTACTGGGTTATGTTATCGGTAGATGTAAAGGCTTTTGGGTGTTGGAATTGTGGGTAATGTTGTGTCCCTTTAAATTATCCGAGGTTTTTTATTCGTTGGGAGGTGTCCCAGGAAGGTATAAGTTCTGTATAAAATTGGTGGGAATTGCTCTTTCTAGGATGGAGCTAGGGAAGAGAGGGACCTCCAGGATCTAATTCTCCTGGAGTAGCCAGCCTGTATGCTGACGGAGCCTCTTCCAAGACCCAGTGGACCTTGTAGGGGGTTTTCTCCCCAATGAAAGAGGCCCAAAGGCCAAGGAATGGAGAGCCTGCGATTCTTCTCTCTTAGGAACTGGCTGGGAAAGGAGTTGGAGGAGAGGAGATTCCTTACCCTGAAGAAGAGAAAGCCTGGAGGAGGGGTATCCCAAGAAAACCTGGAGTGTGGAGGAGACCAGGGAATCATCCACATTGTTTTACAGAGAAGCCCAAGATGAAAGAAGAGAGATTCCTGAGGTCATGAGGTTGTGAGTAGCCCTTGGGGTTGGGTGTGAGTGACCAGAGGGCTACTTGGGGATGTGACTCCATGTCCCAAGGTAGAGAGAGGAAAAGGTAGAATAATGTAGAGTTGGAAAATTCTGAATTCTATTCACATGTAGAATGGGAGGAGGGTATTTCAAACTTTGGGTCACCATGTACATTTTACACTGACTGTGTATCCCATGAATTTTGAGTATTCAGTACACTAAAATGCATATAATGGCTGGTTGTAAAAACCAGAAATAAAGTTAAGAGTTGTGGGTATACCTAGGAGAGTTGTGACTCTATTTTCAAGAGTCAGTTTCATGATCATGCCTTTGTACACATCTTTGGTGAGGACTCACCTCGAATACTGTGTTCAGTTCCGGAACCCTTATCTCAAAAGGGATAGAGACAGGATGGAGGCGGTCCAGAGAAGGGAGACCAAAATGGTGTGGGGTCAGTATCAGAAAACTTAGGAGAATCTGAAGGATATGAATATGCTTTCCCTGGAAGAAAGGAGGTGCAGGGGAGATATGATACAAACTTTTAGATACCTGAAAGGTATTAATGATATACAAATGTCAAATTTTTTCCACTGGAAAGAAATCAGTAGAATTAGGGATCACAAAATGAAACTCCAGGGAGGATGACTCAGAACCAATGTCAGGAAATATTTCTTCATGGAGAGGGTGGTGGATGCCTGGAATGCCCTTCCGGAGACGGCGGTGAAGACTAAAACAGTGGAAGAATTCAAAGGGGCATGGGATAAGATAAACACTGTGGATCCCTAAAGGCCAGAGGATGGAAATGAAAAGGGTACATAGGGGTAACTTGCTGGTGCAGCAGTTACTACTCTCAACCAATAAGCCTTGATACTGTTGATGCAATTTTAACATTGCTCTCTGCTTCACTGGCAGGGGGAAAAGGGGTATTAAATTCAGACAGCAATCAACAAGGGACTTGATGCTGACTTTTATGGCCTGGGGAACTGATGCACAGACAGAAGGGAAAAAACACGCAGGCCATGTCTGTAAGCAAAGCACATCAAGCAGTACTGCAAATTTTCAAAAAAGGCTCATCACCCAGTAAAAATATTGCTAGCAGTAAAATTGTATGGGTTATCATAAGGCTTGGGGATAACTGCATGGAGCAGCAGTTGCTACCTTTAAGAGAAACATGGCATGGCAGATACTACCATAAGAAGCATGCTGGGCAGACTGGATTGACCATTTGGTCTTTTTCAGCTGTCATTTCTATGTTACTATGTGAGACTTTATTTCTCTGAGGACAAGCAGAATGGTAGTCCTCACACATGGGTGACATCATCAGATGGAGCCCTGACACGGAAAATTTATGTCAAAGTTTCTAGAACTTTGAAGTCCCACATTGGGTATGCCCAGCAGGCCCTATACCACATATCCACTTGGGGTCCTTCTTCAGTCCCATTTATTTTGTCCCGTCATGGCTACATCCGGGTTTAAGCAATGCCCTCGGTGCCTGAGGAATATGTTCATCACGGACAGCAGTTGCTACTCTTAAGGAAACATGGGGTAACATAAGAAAATGCCACGCTGGGTCAGACCAAGGGTCCATCAAGCCCAACATCCCGTCTCAAACAGTGGCCAATCCAGGCCACAAAAACCTGGCAAGTACCCAAAAACCAAGTCTATTCCATGCTACCATTGCCAATGGCAGTGGCTATTCTCTAAGTGAACTTAATAGCAGGTAATGGACTTCTCCTCCAAGAACTTATCCAATCCTTTTTTAAACACAGCTATACTAACTGCACCAACCACATCCTCTGGCAACAAATTTCAGAGTTTAATTGTGCGTTTGAGTAAAAAAGAACTTTCTCCGATTAGTTTTAAATGTGCCCCATGCTAACTTCATGGAGTGCCCCCTAGTCTTTCTACTATCCGAAAGAGTAAATAACCGATTCACATCTATCCGTTCTAGACCTCTCATGATTTTAAACACCTCTATCATATCCCCCCTCAGTCGTCTCTTCTCCAAGCTGAAAAGTCCTAACCTCTTTAGTCTTTCCTCATAGGGGAGTATTTCCATTCCCCTTATTTTGGTAGCCCTTCTCTGTACCTTCTCCGTCGCAATTATATCTTTTTTGAGATGCGGCGACCAGAATTGTACACAGTATTCAAGGTGCGGTCTCACCATGGAGCGATACAGATGCATTATGACATTTTCTGTTTTAGTCACCATTCCCTTTCTAATAATTCCCAACATTCTGTTTGTTTTTTTGACTGCCGCAGCACTCTGTACCGACGATTTCAATGTGTTATCCACTAATGACACCTAGATCTCTTTCTTGGGTTGTAGCACCTAATATGGAACCCAACATTGTGTAGTTATAGCATGGGTTATTTTTCCCTATATGCATCACCTTGCACTTATCCACATTAAATTTCATCTGCCATTTGGATGCCCAATTTTCCAGTCTCACAAGGTCTTCCTGCAATTTATCACAATCTGCTTGTGATTTAACTACTCTGAACAATTTTGTGTCATCTGCAAATTTGATTATCTCACTCGTCGTATTTCTTTCCAGATCATTTATAAATATATTGAAAAGTAAGGGTCCCAATACAGATCCCTGAGGCACTCCACTGTCCACTCCCTTCCACCGAGAAAATTGCCCATTTAATCCTACTCTCTGTTTCCTGTCTTTTAGCCAGTTTGTAATCCACGAAAGGACATCGCCACCTATCCCATGACTTTTTACTTTTCCTAGAAGCCTCTCATGAGGAACTTTGTCAAACGCCTTCTGAAAATCCAAGTATACTATATCTACCGGTTCACCTTTATCCACATGTTAAAAAGTGAAGCAGATTTGTGAGGCAAGACTTGCCCTGGGTAAAGCCATGCTGACTTTGTTCCATTAAACCATGTCTTTCTATATGTTCTGTGATTTTGAATTTTAGAACACTTTCCACTATTTTTCCTGGCACTGAAGTCAGGCTAACCGGTCTGTAGTTTCCCGGATCGCCCCTGGAGCCCTTTTTAAATATGGGGGTTACATTTGCTATCCTCCAGTCTTCAGGTACAATGGATGATTTTAATGATAAGTTACAAATTTTTACTAATAGGTCTGAAATTTCATTTTTTAGTTCCTTCAGAACTCTGGGGTGTATACCATCCGGTCCAGGTGATTTACTACTCTTCAGTTTTTCAATCAGGCCTACCACATCTTCTAGGTTCACCGTTATTTATTTATTTATTTATTTATTTATTTATTTATTTATTTTTGGTTTTTATATACCGGAAGTTCCTGTATACAATACATATCACTCCGGTTCACATTTAACATGGATAACTATCGCCGGGGAGGCGGTTTACATGGAACATATTGTGAATAATGAACGGGTAATCTATAATAAACTACAAGCTATTGTGAAACAACTAAGAACAACTTAGAAAGAAAACGACATGATTCAGTCATGACTTAGAAAGAAAACGACATGATTCAGTCATGACTTAGAAAGAAAACGACATGATTCAGTTACGCCTGCTTGAAGCAGGCGTAACTTGCGCGCGCTGCCTCGGCATCCCTCGGCACAGGCCGCAGTGCCGGGGGACTCGGGACCGCCCTCCCGGCTCGCCCCCGAACCGTCGCCACACCCTCGGACCCGCCCAGGACCGCTCCCTGACCCCGGAAACGCCCCCGGACATGCCCCCTCCCGCCCCTTTTATGAAGCCCCGGGACTTGCGCGCGTCCTGGGGCTTTGCGCGCGCCAGTGGCCTATGCAAAATAGGCATGCCGGCGCGTGAGTTCCCTGCGCGCATAAATCCGGCAGGATTTACGTGTGCAGGGCTTTTAAAATCTAGCCCAAAGGCTTTAAAATCGATTGCAGAAATAATAGTGCCTCACATAACAGCAATTATCAATATATAGTTACAGGAAGGTTATATTCCTAGTGCATTGAAATGCGCCGCGATCAGACCAATATTAAAAGTTAACATAATAGATACAGACAACTTAAACAATTTACCATCCATTGCCAAAAATCTAGAAAAAGCAGTTCTTTCTCAACTATCAGATCACCTCAAATTAAACAATATTTTATTCCCAACACAATATGGTTTTAGGAAAAACCACAGTACTGAAACTTTATTCTTAGCCTTACATGATACAGTGATGCGAGGTTTTGATACTGGTTGCGCTTATCTACTATTAGATTTGTTGGCTGCCTTCGACACAATAGATCACAATATCATGATTCAAAGATTGAAAGAAATAGGTTTAGGGGACAAAGTGCTGAAATGGTTTACGTGTTTTCTCTCTGGGTGATCATTTCAAGTAAGAACAGATGGAAGTTTTTCTGAGATAACACAAATGGAAACAAGTTTACTAAAGGGGCTCAGCATTGTCTGCACAGTTATTTAATATATATATGTTGCCTTTACGCTGTCTTCTATCAGGGCTGGACATTATGTACTACATTTACGCAGATGTGGGCAGATTTTAAAATGTACGCCAGACTTTCCCCACCTCCGGACCGCCCATTTTTTCAAGTCCCGGGACTTACACACGTCCCGGGGCTTTATGCGCGCCGCCAGGTTTTTTAAAACAGACCTGGCGCTTATAACCCCCCTACGCGCATACATCCTAAGAACATAAGAACATGCCATGCTGGGTCAGACCAAGGGTCCATCAAGCCCAGCATCCTGTTTCCAACAGTGGCCAATCCAGGCCATAAGAACCTGGTAAGTACCCAAAAACTAAGTCTATTCCATGTTACCATTGCTAATGGCAGTGGCTATTCTCTAAGTGAACTTAATAGCAGGTAATGGACTTCTCCTACAAGAACTTATCCAAACCTTTTTTAAACACAGCTACACTAAGGGGCGGATTTTAAAAGCCCTGCTCGTGTAAATCCGCCCGGATTTACGCAAGCAGGGCCTTGCGCGCCGGCGCGCCTATTTTCCATAGGCCGCCGGCACACGCAGAGCCCCGGGACGCGCGTAGGTCCCGGGGTTTTTCGATGGGGGTGTGTCGTGGGGGGACCGGATGACACGGCATTTCGTGGCGGGGCACGGTGTTTCGGGGGCGGGACCGGGGGCGTGGCGCCGGCCTGGGGGCGTGGTCCAGGCCTCCGGACCAGCCCCCGGGTCAGAAGACGGCGTGCCAGCAGTCTGCTGGCGCGCATAGATTTACGTCTGCTTCTCGCAGGCGTAAATCTAGGGACAAAGGTAAGGGGGGGGGGTTAGATAGGGCCGGGGAGTGGGCTAGGTAGAGGACGGGAGGGGAAGGTGAGGGGAGGGCGAAAGAGAGGTCCCTTCGAGGCCGCTCCGATTTCGGAGCGGCCTCGGAGGGAACGGAGGCAGGCTGCGCGGCTCGACAGCCTTGCGCGCGCCGATCCAGGATTTTAGAGGATACGTGCGGCTATGCGCGTATCTTATAAAATCCAGCGTACTTTTGTTTGCGCCTGCTGCGCAAACAAAAGTACGCGATCGCGCTTTTTTTTTAAATCTACCCCTAACTGCACTAACCACATCCTCTGGCAAAAATTCCAGAGTTTAATTATGCGTTGAGTGAAAAAGAACTTTCTCCAATTCGTTTTAAATGTGCCACATGCTAACTTCATGGAATGCTCCCTAGTCTATTATCTGAAAGAGTAAATAACCGATTCACATCTACCCATTCTAGACCTCTCATGATTTTAAACACCTCTATCATATCCCCCCTCAGCTGTCTCTTCTCCAAGCTGAAAAGTCCTAACCTCTTTAGTCTTTCCTCATAGGGGAGCTGTTCCATTCCCCTTATCATTTTGGTAGCCCTTCTCTGTACCTTCTCCATCGCAATTATATCTTTTTTGAGATGCGGCGACCAGAATTGTACACGGTATTCAAGGTGTGGTCTCACCATGGAGTGATACAGAGGCATTATGACATTTTCTGTTTTATTCACCATTCCCTTTCTAATAATTCCCAACATTCTGTTTGCTTTTTTGACTGCCGCAGCACACTGAGCCAACGATTTCAATGTGTTATCCACTATGACACCTAGATCTCTTTCTTGGGTGATAACACGTAATATAGAACCCAACATTGTGTAACTATAGCATGGGTTATTTTTCCCTATATGCATCACCTTGCACTTATCCACATTAACTTTATCTATCATTTGGGTGCCCAATTTTCCAGTCTCACAAGGTCCTCCTGCAATACATATGACTGTTTTCATTGTGAGATTGTGTTGGTTTGTTTTGTTAGTTTAAAGTTGTAAAAGAAGAAAATGACTGGAAATAATCAAGTAGGTGCGGAAGTTGATGTCTTCAGAGCACCATGTAATGGAGTGACACTGTTTTCCCCCTTGTTGTATGTGAAGGACCAGGCTAGAGATCTGGTCCACCTTAAATCCCACTGGGTGAGAGACTCTGTGGGCAAGACCTTGCAGGTGGGGGCATCAGGGGAGAGGCCTGAGGGTGGGACCAGCTGAGGAGCAAAAGAGTGTAAGCCCAGCTGGGTTCAGGAGGCCCCTATGTCTCCACGAGAGGTAGCTCCTGTAAATCGATGCTGACCCAAGCCCAGGGAATGAGAAATATTCCGCAAAGGTAGGTAGTCATTCTAGTGTTTAAGTGCTGTTACTTTGAAAAATGTGAACGTGCATTTAAAAAAGGCTGGAGTCAGTGTGGTCCAGGGAAACATCGTTGGGTCTCCCACAAACCACATCTAAAATTTTAATTATCTGAAATTTGCTTTCAAAGCCAATACAAATGTTTTAGTTCCCAACAGTTGCCAAGCTAGCAGAACACATTTTTTAAAATATTGTCCTCATTTATCTTCAATACCTCTTCCTCATTTTTTTAAATTTGGAAGATTAGAGGAATTGACCCTGTCTTCCAAACGTTTGAAAAAAAATATTGAGAAAAACAAAAACTGCGTGAAAATTGTGATTGAATATTAAAGTGTCTTTATAACTAAGCCACCACTTTGGACTGCCCCCCTGTCAGAAGCGAGTGCCCTCATCCCCTGAACTAATCTGCCTGTATCACATTTCCAGACACCACATCAGATCAGTATTCAGATAATTCTCCCTGTTTCCAATTTTAAAATCCCATGTGGTTAAAATCCTAAAAATGCATGGTGTAATAATCCAGAGTAAAAAGTATTTGTCTTTCAGTCAGTTATTTTGTTGTAATAAGTTTTCCAGTTTTTAAACGGCACAGTGAAAAATACTGGCTATTTCTATTAAATATAGATTCATACAAATGATGTGTGAAATAATCGTCAACTGAGTGGGAGATACTGAACAGGATCCAAAAATCTATAGGTAGCTCAATGCACGTTTAAACTCTTCCTTGTCATACAGGCCATACTGTTGTCATCATTCTGCTGTCAACTAAATATATAAGCCATTGGCTGAAAGTATAATAAGAAAAAACTTTATTTAAAAGAGAGAATGTGTTTATGTATTTCTTAACTGTTAAGCATGTGAGATTTAGTTTTATCAAATAAAGCCCTGTCTTATGTTGAGCTTATTCATTTTAGTTAGTTTGTCTTTAAACTTTAAGAACATGTTCAAGCTCATTAGGACGGTGCAGTAATGTGTGATATAGTGAAGTGCCAAAAATATGTACTGGAAATACATATGGAGAGCTTGTTAATCAATCAGATAATTAGTTTCTCAACTCCTTTACTGACTTGATAATTATAGTATATCTATATCGGTATATAGAGAGAGATAGGCATAGATATTCTAGAGCTATTCTAAAAGTTATAAAAGGAAAAAAAAGTGTAAAGAATAATATGCTGCCTAACAATCAGATAACTTTTAGATGATCTAGTTGGGAAGGAAACATACTGAAAGTTTGTGATGATTTAAGGACACAAGATATGCCATGCTGGGTCAGACATAGGTCCATCAAGTCTAGCATCCTATCTCAAACAATGGCCAATCCAGATCAAAAGTACCTGACAGATCCCAAAAGATAGACTGGTCCAAGTATAGATCTCTGAGGCACTCCACTGTTTACCCTTTCCCACTGAGAAAATTAACCATTTAATCCTATTCTCTGTTTCCTGTCTTTTAATCAGTTTGTTATCCACGAAAGGACATTGCCTCCTATCCCATGACTTTTTAATTTCCTTAGAAGCCTCTCTGTACCTGGAGCCCTTTTTAAATATTCGGGTTACTTTGGGATGCATACCATCCAGTCCAGGTGATATGCTATTCTTTAGTTTGTCAATCTGGCCTACTACATCTTCCAGGTTCACAGTGATTTGGTTCAATTCATCTGACTCCTCACCCTTGAAAACCATCTCCAGAACTGGTATCTCCTCAACATCCTCATTAGTAAACACAGAAGCAAAGAATTCATTTAGTTTTTCTGCAATGGCCTTATCTTCCCTAAGAGACCCTTTAAACCCTTGGTCATCTAACAGTTCAACCGACTCCCTCACAGATTTCTTGCTTCTGATATATTTAAAAACGTTTTTATTATGAGTTTTTGCCTCTATGGCCAACTTCATTTCAAATTCTCTCTTCGCCTGTCTTATCATACACTTAACTTGACAATGCTTATGCTTTTTCCTATTGGATCCTTCCAATTTTTGAAGAATGTTTTTTTGGCTAAAATAGTTTCTTTCACCTCACCTTTTAACCATGCCAGTAATCGTTTTACCTTCCTTCCACTTTTCTTAATGCGTGGAACACATCTGGACTGCCCATCTAAGATTGTATTTTTAAACAATATTCATGCCTGTTGAACACTTTTAACCTTTGCAGCTGCACCTTTCAGTTTTTTTCTATTTTCCTCATTTTATCAAAGTTTCTCTTTTGAAAATTTAGTGTTAGTGCTGTAGATTTATTTATTGTCACCCTTCCAGTTATTAATTCAGATCTGGAGAAGCTAGGTTTACTCTTAACATAGAGACTCGCAAACTTCCAGACCCGAGATCGGAAGCAATGGGAATTCTGCAAATTTTAGAGGTTCCATCTGAATCCACTGCTCTTCCTTCACATCAAATTCTAGAGGGCCCCATGGACAAGGCGTGGGGTACCCCATTCCTCACCCCAGTTTCCAAAAAACTGGATTTAAAATATAGAATGCAAAAGACATCCTACTACTCGAATGTGCAAATCCCTCACAATTCAATAGTAGTAGAATCGGCGATGAAAAGAGCAAAAAAGACCAGGCTTTACTCTAACATGCCTCCGGGAAAAGATAATAAGCTGTTGGATGATTTTGCAAAAAAGATTTATCAAAATTCAATGCTGAATTCTCGTATTAATCACCATCAGTTTTATATCATACAATATCTTTTCAACTGTACACAAAAACTACAGCCTTTACTACACACTGCACAAGGAGACTCTTCCTTGCCTCAACCATTTCTAAATTGCAGGAAGGTCTGTGTCATTTACTGCGCACTTCGTATGAAGCGTTTGACACTTCAGCACGTTCATCCGCGACTTCAGTCTCAGCCAGACATCTGGCATGGCTTCGAGCCAGCAGTAAACGGGATGACGTTCATGACTGTAGTTCTAATTTACCATGTAGACCAGACAATGCTAAGAGAAATCAGGGAAGCTAACCAATTTGGCAGTGCAGTAATAATGGGGGATTTCAATTACCCCAATGTTTATTTATTAGGCTTTTTTATACCGATGTTTGGAACTAGCCGTCACAATGGTGTATATACTTTTTAAAATAATACATAAAAATCAATAAATTATAAAATAATAGCAGGTGATAAGATCATAAGAATCAGCAAGAAAAATATACTGTTACATGTAAAGCCTGTTGCTAATTTATTGTTTCACTGTAAACCGAGGTGATGTATGTCTATACGTACCGCGGTATAAAAGAATCTATAAATAAATAAATAAATAAATATACAAGCCTTTGAAAAGTAGTAAAACATAAAATGCTGGTAATAAAAATAAAAGCAAAATATTAAACTATTGATTAAACAAGTAATAATTCAAGATGGTGGAATGGATCAGAAATTGGTTGACTGACAGACGACAGCAGCAAGTAATCATAAATGGAACCTAACTGTGAGAAGAGTGATAAATGAAGTGGCTCAGCAATTGGTTCCTGGACTGGTTCTTAGAGATGTGAATCGGAATCGGTTCGGATTCCGGTTCCGATTCACATGTGGGTTTTTTTGCATCGGGCCCGATCGCGGTTTTGTTTATCGGCTGCGCCCGAGCTGATAAATAAAAAACCCACCCCAACCCTTTAAAAGTAACCCCTTAGCTTCCCCCACCCTCCCGACCCCCCAAAAACATTTTACAGTTACCTGGTGGTCCAGTGGGGGTCCCGGGAGCGATCTCCTGCTGCCTCCAGTGTAGCCCGGGAAAAGGGAAGTTAGAGTTAACCCCTGACATACTCCTTCAGGAGCTAAGCTTACAATCCCATACCCCCACCTTCCCGTTCCCCCCCCAAAAAACATTTTACAGGTACCTGGTGGTCCAGTGGGGGACCCGGGAGCGATCTCCCGCTCCCGGGCCATCGGCTGCCACTAATCAAAATGGCGCCGATGGCCCTTTGCCTTTACCATGTGACAGGGTATCCGTGTCATTGGCCGGCCCCTGTCACATGGTAGGAGCACTGGATGGCCCGCGCCATTTTTAAAGATGGCGCCGGCCGTAATGGATGGCCAGCGCCTACCTGTTTTGAGTTTCATTGTACACCGATACGATGTGCAAACGGTTGTCGGTATAAAAAAAAAAAGTTAAATAAATTAAAAAAAAAATAAATTACAAAGTCATGGGGTAGGATGCAGTATTCTATTATGGATTGGAAATGGTTTAAAAGGCCAGAAACAGAGGGTAGGACTAAATGGTCAGTTTTCAAAAAGGCGAAAGTTCAATAGTGAAGTCCCAAAGAGACCTGTGTTGTTTAACATAATCATAAATGATCTGGAAAAGGGAGCAACAAATGAGGTGATCACATTTTCAGGTGTCACAAAATTATTCAGAGTTGTTAAAAGAGCAATGGATTGGGAACAACTGCAGAAGGGCTTTGTGAAATTAGAAGACTGGGCAACTGCATGGCAGATGAAATTTAATTTGGAAAAGTGCAAAGTGATGCACATAGGAAAGAATAATCCCAACTACAGGTATACGATGCTGGGTTCTGTATTAGGAGTCACTGCCCAGGAAAATGACATTGGAGCCCTTGTGGACAATATGTTGAAATGCTCTGCTGAGTGTGCAGCAGTGGTCAAAAAAGCAAATAGAACATTAGGAATGATCCAAAAAGGAATGAAGAATAAAACCGAAATTATCATATTGCCTCTGCATCTCAAACATGGCAACAAAAATGATACTGGAACATCTCTCCTATGATGAGAGGCTATGCAGGCCAGGGCTCTTCAGTTTGGAAAAGAGATGGCTGAGAGGGAACATGATATAAATTTATAAAATCATGAGTGAGTGGAATGGGTAAATAAAGGATGGTTATTTACCCTTTCAAATAATACTAAAACAAGAGGACCCTGCATGAAATTAACAGCCAGCAAATTCAAAACAGATTATAGAATTAATTTTTTTACTCAGCGCACTATCAAGCTGTGGAATCTGTTGCCAGAGGACACGATGAAAGCAACTAGTATAGTGGGGTTTAAAAAAGGTTTGGAGAAGTTCCTGAAGGAAAATTCTATAACACATTATTAGCCAGGTAGACTAAAGAAAGCTATTGCTATCTCTGGGAGTGAGGAACAGGAATTAGATCCTTATGGGATCTGCCAGGTACTTGCGACCTGGAGTGGTCACTGTTGGAAACAGGATGCTGGGCTTGATGGACCTTGGTCTGACCCAGCATGGCAATTCTTATGTTCTTATGTAGTCTCCCCTAAGCCAAAGACAACAGTCAAACTGTGTCTAAGGGAAACAGTAAGATTACGGCTTGCTAGTGCATATAGTCTTGGATCTGGGAAGTCAATTTACCTCTCATTTCTAGCAAGAGTTGACAAGTGTTATTTACTTATTTGATTTATATTCCACTTTTTAAGCACTTTAAAGCAGATTACAGTTATTGTTGGCATTCTACCCACACATGAATGGTCAGACAGAACAAGTCAACCAGACTCTAGAATAATATTTGAGACACTACTATAATCTCCAGCATGATAATTGACTGACATTGTTGCCAAGTGCAGAGTTCTACTGTAATAGTGCAGAAGACCCCTTTCTGGGCAAATTATGGATTTCATGCCCATGTACATAAGAGATAAGTGCCTCATTCCAGAGGTCCAGCATTCCAGGACTCTATGCAGAGCCTACAAGTAATGCAAGAATGGACAGGATGGTTCACAGACATTACAAAGAGTACTCAAAAGACCTAGGCAGATTTCCAGAAGAGAGAGCTCCTTAGTTTAAAGCAGGGGATATAATTTGTCTGCCTATTCAATACATGAAGACTATGAGACCATCAGCCAGATTGGATCATAGTTTAATGGGACCTTTCAGAATCCAGAAAACAATAAACCTGTCTACAGATTACATCTACTTCCATCACTCCAAATTCATCCAGTGTTCCATTACTCCCTAATGAAACCATATTATTCTTATTTATGTATATTCCATCTTTTTGGCACTTTTCTCTTTTTTTAATTTAATTTATATTTGGCCTTTTGTGTGTGGCTAGCCCTTGAAAGTGGATTACATTCAAGTACTGTAGGTATTTTCTTATCCCAAGGAGGTTACAGTCAGAGAGGGCACCAATCAAAGATCTCTGCATGGCCCCATTTACACACATATACGGGTGCGTGGAGATCTATTAGTGTTTTATAACCTGCATGTATCTAATCTGTGCAGATTATAAAATTCGCATATGTCCACCTCCCAACATTCGTGCAAATATCAGCAATGCACTGAAACCTCAGACTTTTTCTACCTATGTTATAAATATACGCGTGTGTATTTTATGCACAAACAAAAAAATGTTACTTGTTCGTGTAAAACCCTGATTTATATGCAGTAGATATATTTTAAAATATGCATGCATACTTGAAATTGCCAGTTTGCTGATATATCCACCAGTTCACCAGTCCTCTCCAGTTCATTGAGACCCTTCTAGTATTTCACCTAAATTCCCAACAGTTTACCCAGACCTCCCAGTACCCAACAATATCAAACAGAAGAGTCTGAAATCAATTGCACTAGATAATTAGGTGTAAAATTATACCTCTTGGCCGAACTCCGGCATGCCCTTAGACCTCTCCTTTTTTGTATAGGTGAATGTGCATGCAAAACCAAAAAAACTTGCGTACTTTTGAAGTTTATGAAATGGCATGTATGCAAGTATAAGCTACTTATGCACATGTATGCCATTTTTACACTCTTATCTCCTTTAACGATTTACTCTCAAGTATGTACCTGAGGCAGTGGAGGGTGAAATGTCTTGTCCAAGATCAGTGGGAATTGAACCTAGCTTCTCTGCTTCTCAGTCCACTGCTCTAACATTCTAGGCCTCTACTCTACTCCCACATTTCAGGAAGTGTAGTTTACTCCCATAAGGCAGGCTATGGGACTGGTGCTCTTGCTACCCTCCTCAAATATCTAAATGAACCCTAAGCCCTGAAATGATGCCTCTCCAATGGCAGCAATATCCCTTCCAATCACACATATCCCTCTCCAGAAATGAAAACATTGAATTTCCACCCTTGTAAAGGTAATCCCATCTCAGATTAAGAGGTAGTGTTAAAGCCCCACTCACTACAAAATCCCAAGAAGTCCCTTTGCACTGGTGACCTGCAGAAACCCCCTGTCACTTTGATCTCACCCCCTTTAACAGCTGAAGAGGGTGAGATTGAAACCTGGACCGATCTCCACCGAGGCCCTTCCCTTCCCTCTCTGCTGGTGTCTTGGATGCTCCAGTCGTGGCTGCTGGAAAAGGGGGCTGTAGTGTCTCCTCCCTGCTTCTCGACATTAGGTGTAGGCATCTGGCATCTTAAAGGACAACAATGAAGGATCATGAGGCTTCAGTCCAGAACTAATTGGTGCAATGGAGAATTAGTGCTGGCCTGATCTCAACCAAGGTCCATCCCCTTTCATCCACCCAGGCCGTTCTATTGCTTTACCATGAGCACTGGGAATGGAATCACAGTATCTCTGCTCTGCTCCCCTTCATCAGAAGCAGGCAACCATCGCTGACCTATAAAGGGCTGCATTGGAAATAATACCTACAGTACTTGAATATAATCCACTTTGAAGTGCCAAAAAGCAGAATATAAATCAAATAAATAAATATGCCCAGTGCTAAAGAACCTGCTCCTTCATATGCACTGCAGTGCAGCTGGAACGTCAGGCACTCTTGCCACTCACTCTATAGTAAATAATGGATGCCTGGGTATGTCCATATATTATATCACACTGAAACTAACCCACCCATACAACTCCTCTACCACACCTGCTACCCACTAAACCTAACCCTCCCCCCCCCCCCCCCAATTTAACTAATGGATTTTCATTGGTAGCTCAAGGTGAGTTACATTCAAGTACAGCAGGTATTTCCCTGTCCCCAGAGTGCAATAGAGAGTGAAGTGACTAGGCCAAGATTACGTGGAGGCAAGATTTGAACTCTGCCTTCCCTCATTCTCAGTCTGCTGCTCTAATCACTAGGCTACAGGCCAAGGCAAATACTCTCCTTACTTCAAGCCCAACTAGCTTGGAGAGTAGAGAGTAGCCCAATTTGCACAGATCTCTCTTCCATCCACCAGGAGAAACCTGAAACCAGGCTGAAATACCTCCTTGGCATGATGATCCCCCTAGAACAAGGGCACTACTCCTGAACATCTGCTCTATCCATAAAAGATTAATCATCTACACGATCTACTCGCAGATGATCATGCTGACATCCTGTTTCTCAATGAAACTTGGGCACAAGACACTGACATCCTCTTAATTTAACCAAATCTGTCCTTAAGACTACACATTTACTCACACCCCACACCAAACCAAAAGAGGCCTAGAGGTAGCCATAATATCTAAAAATTCACTGAACCTGGCACTTTTCCCTCTATGAAAACATGAAAGAATTGAAACCATGCTCAAGACTAATACTCATCCCAAATGGGGGCTACTCCTAATATAGCCCCCACCATCAAGCAACAATGAAACATATTTATTTATTTTATTTATTTAACATTTTTTATATACCGACAGCCGTTTGCACATCGTATCGGTGTACATTTAACTATGGCTTCTTATAACTAATTTCAGAAGTTATTCTGAAATACCTTAGAATCCTCGTGCTGGGTGATTTCAACATCCATATTGATCTACACCTGGACCTTGCTCCCATAGGAATTCCTAATGTCATTAGAGTCTTTCGGCCTAACCCAGATACTCAGTGAACCAACCTATGTGGCAGGCTACACCCTTGACCTGATACTTGTCCCACTACAATTACTACTTAAGTGTGCACTTGAGCATATACAGATCATCTGTCTCTCCTGGACTGACCACTGCTTGGTACTTTTTGACATATGTCCACCCCCAACATGGAAATCCAAACAAGAATGGATAAAAAACCTGTCCGCCTGACATCACACCTTGACCCAGGAATCCTTCTACTTACCTTATGATGCTAAAATGAGAGCTCCTCCTCTACTGCTACCCTGGTAAACAACTGGAATGTTGATCTTAGAACAGCCATTGACAAGATCACACCATGGAAAATCATCATTAAAAATTTGAAACCAACCTCCTGGTTCTCAAAAGATCTGATTGTTATGAAAAGAATCAGAAGAAAACTAGAATGGGGTAGCAGAAATCAAAATCACAGATGACAGGAACAAATGCAGAAGACACCAGATAGCCTACTGTAAAGCTGTCATTGATGCAGAAAGCACAATCAAACAGAAAACTCACCTGACCATTAACAAACTCCTGGGCTCCTTCATCCCTATACCCTCTTCTTTCACAACTGAGATCAACTGCAACAAACTAGCCATATTTTTCGTGGATAAGATCAGATGCATCCAGACAGAGCTGGACAAGTCACCAGCGCAAAGCCTATCACAAGCAAAACAGATTCCGCCATCACATTCTCTAACTACCTACTACCCGCTGTCAGTAGAAGACATCAACTTCCTGCTTTCTACTTTTAGACCAACCACCTCCTTGGATGATCCTTGCCCTTCCTGGCTAATCAAGCAAACCAAATATGAACTGCCATTCTGCATCCAGATCATAACAAATACCTCATTAGCAGAATGAGGTATGCTAAAAATAACAATTGAGAAACCCACGGTGAGAAAGCCTATCCTTAACCCTAAAGACCTGAACAATTACCACCCTTAAGTAAAATAATAATTGAAAAAGTGATACTACTACAACTATCGAATCACCTACACACTACAAATGCACTAGACCCATTCCAGTCAGATTTCTGACCAAATTACAACATGAAAACCTCACTATTATGCATGGCTGATGAAATCCAGAGAAAGGAAATTCAGCCATACTCAGTCATTCTCCTGGACCTCTCCACAGCATTCAACATGATAAACCATAATCTTCTCCTCATCCAGCTCTATAATATAGGACTCGCAAGCCCATCACTCACTTGTTTCTCATCTTTTCTCCAAGACTGCATCCAATCTCGATAGGAGCAGCTTTCTCCAATCCCATTTACTCTCCTGCGGAGTACCACAAGGTTCCAGTCTCTCACACTATTCAATATCTATCTAACCCCCTTGGGCAAACTCAGTAGAAACTGCCATATCACCCACTGTTCTTATACTGATGACATCCAACTGCTAATCTCAACTGGTACAATCTAGGACAGGAATGGCGAACTCCAGTCTCGAGTGCCAAAAACAGACCAGGTTTTCAGGACATCTGCAATGAATTTGCAAGAGATAGATTTGCATACAATGGAGGCAGTGCATGCAAATCTCTCTCATCTATTGTAGATATCCTGAAAACCTAGCCTGTTTGTGGCACTTGAGGATTGGAGCTCGCCATCCCTGATCTTGGATCAAGCCATCTAACACCAAAACAAACTAAGCCTGAATCTCCAAAAGGCCAAAACATAGTAACATAGTAAATGACAACTTGCCCAGCAAGTTGCTTTTGGTAGCAACTACTGCTCCGAGCAGGTTACCCCTATGCTTTCTGTTAAGGGTAGTAACTGCCACTCCATGGAGATTACCATCATGTCTTCTGTTAAGAGTAGTAGTAACTGCAGCTCCGTGCAGGTTACTCCCATGCAGAAGTGTTAAACATAAAGTTAACATAGTTTACCCCATTTTTCATTTCCATCCTCTATCCTGTAGGGATCAAGAGGGTTTATCCTATGCCCTTTTGAATTCCATCACCATTATTGTCTTCACCACCTCTTCAGGTGAATATTCCATCCATCCACCACTCTCTCTGTGAAAAAATATTTGCTGATGTTGGCTAACTGAGTTCTTCCCCTGGAGTTTCATATCTTGACCCCTAGTTCTGCAGTTTGTGCATCATTAATGCCTTTCAGGTATTTGAAGGTCTGTATCATATCTTTCCTGCACCTCCTCTCCTCCAGGGTATATGTATTCAAGTCCTTCAGTCTCATCTCATAAGGAATTTGATGCAAACCCCACACCATTTTGGTCGCCTTTTTCTGGACCGCATCCATCCTGTCCTTATCCTTTCTGCGATACGGTCTCCAGAACTGATCACTGTTGAGGCCTCACCAAAGACCTGTATAGATCAGAAAAAAAGATCCTTGTCTCAAAAGTGATGCTTAGAGGAACAACTCTAATTCTCAGCTCTCATGTCCAGTCTAGGCTTCATACTAGGGTCCCAATTTAATCGCCAAAGCCCAATCCATACAGTAACCAAAGCAGCTTTCTTCCTCTTCTGCCAGTTCCTCCATCTTTGCCCATTACTGGATAACACGGCCTTTGTAACTGCTATTTGGCTCACTGTAATCTGTTGCCTGGACTGTCCTAACTCAGTATATGTGATATTCCCCAATGTCTTAAACCACTGCCTATAGCTCATATAAAATGTTGTGCCCTGCATAATGAGTGTAGATAAATTTGATTGAATAAACCCGGAGCCTACACTGGCTGCTAACACTACTGCACCAAATTCAAGATGCTCACGCTGGCCTACAAATCCCTTAAAGGTCTGACTCAACTTGCCTCAGGTCTCTCACCTCCAGTATACCCCTCTACTCATTATCTTGGGTCCATCTTGTCCCTAAGAATTTTGTGCCTCAAACACCAGAAATAGAACCTTCGCAGGTTCTGCCCAAACGTTTGGAACGCTCTGCCCTGTTATCTCAGGCTTGCTCCAGACCTCCTAGCCTTCAGAAAACTGGTGAAAGCCTGGCTCTTAGAAGCAGCATTCAGCTATAACCAATAATCTGAACCCTACTAAAATCTACATATAGGGCCCTAGACATACTGTACCATTTTGGACTTGCTTTGACTCTCTATTTTTCCTAATCAATATAATTAAACACTGTATTAAAGTAGCCCTTTGCCTACCCTACTATTTAGGAGCACCAAAACTTTCCATCTTGAGTGAATATATATTTAATTCCAATGCACTATATAAAAAAACTTACCCTATTGACATGCTGTGTCTGAAAATTTCTTAATTGATTTTAACTTACTTTTCTAACAAGAGAATACAAAGTAAGTCATAAATAAATATTAATGATGATTTAGAAGCCTCCAGTTGTAAAAGGAGCAGGGTTGATCCCAATTACTCCTGTCACATCAGTGCCATCCTTCAAAATGGCGCTGGCTGACCCGAGGCTCCCCTTTATCCTACAACTGAGGGGCAAAGAAGACATTTGTGTTCCCTGTACCATTTTGAAGAAAGGCGCCTGCAGGACAGGATCAACTAAGGATTTCTCTTGATCCTTTTATTAGTTAAACTGCAGTACTTATTATCAAGAAAACTAATCTAAAGCTTACTAAATACTAGGGGTGTGCATTCGTTTGCAACGTATTGGCAATCCACAATGTATATGCCATATTCGCGGGGGTCACGAAACATATGGCAAACCCCCACGAATACAACATACCACTAATGAATAACCCCCCACCCTCCTGACCCCCCAAGACTTGCCAAAAGTCCCTGGTGGTCCAGCGGGAGTCCTGGAGCGATCTCCTGCACTCGGGCTGTCGGTATTCAAAATGGTGCCGATAGCCTTTGCCCTTATTATGTCACAGGGGCTATTGGTGCTATTTTGAATACAGGCAGCTGACAGCCTGAGTGCAGGAGATCGCTCCAGGACCCCTGCTGGACCACCAGGGACTTTTGGCAAGTCTTAGGGGGGTCAGGAGGGTGGGGGGTTGTAGTAAATTAAATTTAAAGGGTTGGGATGGGTTTTTTGGGGGGAAACGAATACATACTTAACTAATGAACGGGGTCCCCCGAGAACGGATGCAACGGATTTGGGTCTCGACGAATACGAATACCGAATGGGACGAATCTGTCCCTGCTGCACATCCCTACTAAATACACCCCTAGAGAAGCAGAATCAGACAGAGGGCCTTTTCTACCAGAGATATATCTTCTCAGACAAATCTGATCAATGTATTTGATTGGGTGACCAGAGTTGGATCAAGGGAGAGCACTAGATATAGTATGCTTGCATTTCAGTAACGCCGTTGAAATGATTCCATATAAGCAACTTGTAAATAAATTGAGTGCCCTCAGTTAATATGGGATCTAGTGATTGACTGGGTAAGAACTGGCTGAGTGGGAGGTGACAAAGGGTGGTGGTAAATGGAGTTTTCTCTGAGGAGGCAGGAGTTACTGGAGGTGCATCTCAGGGACCAGTTATTTTCAATATTTTCATGAGCGGCTTAATAAAAGGGAATCTTAAGGACTAGTCTAGGGTTTGGTAGCTAAGATTTAATGCTAAAAAATGCAGAGTCGTGCATTTAGGCTGCAAAAACCCAAGGGAGAGTATAGTATTGGGAGTGAAATGTGTCTAAGCCGGAAAGAAGTACAGGATCTGAGGGTGATTGTATTTGATGATCATAAGGTGGCCAAACAGGTGGATAAAATGATGTAAAAGCTGTAAGAATAATTCTTGGTTGCATAGGGAGAGGAATGGTCAGCAATGTGATGTTGCTCCTATATAAGTCCCGGGTGAGACCTCACTGGGAATACTGCGTACAATTCTGGAGACCCCACCTTCCAAAGGACATAAACCCAGGTGGAATCAGTCCAGAGGGGGCTACTAAGGTGGTCATTCTAAGCATAAGGGGATAGCCTAAAAGATCTAAATATGTAAACCCTAGGGGAAATATTCTAGAAACATTTAAATATTTCAATGGTTTCCATGCACAGGAGGCGAGCCTTTTTTTTTTTTTTTTTTAACAGAAAGGAGGCTCTAGAATGAGGGGTCATGGGATGAGGGTGAAAGGGAGAAGATGCAGGAATAATCTTAGGAATATTTTTTTAGAACCCCCCCAGTGGAGATGGTGGAGACAAAAACAGTATTTGAATTCAAGCAAGCATGAGATAAACATGGGATCTCTGACCGAGTGATAGGAATTGTAAAGCTAAATTAATTGGCAGATGGGCAGACTGGATAGGCCAAATGGTCTTTTTCTGCGCTCATGTTCTTATGCTTCTACTCTGTGCCTGCTATTTGAAATACATTACAAAAAGATTTTTTTTTAATCAGATTACCTGTTTTTTCATTTTCATATGGAGGATAACTATGTATGGGCACAAACAAAATTGCTCTGGTATTTTGTAACCTGTGAGTTAATAAATAGGTGTAAATGTAGCAAGAAAGATGCACATGCAGGTAAAAAGGTGCAAATACATTTTTTCACTTATTCAGATACATTCACAGTTACTCAACTAAGTAGCAGCAGTTATCCAGATAAGTACTGAATTATCCAAGTAAATCTTAAAATGCTACTTATCCAGATAAGTCAGATAACCAGATAAGACTAAAAAGCGCTATTTATCCAGCTATTTATTTATTTATAAAACTTTATAGCCTTCTAATCCTCAAATCTTAGCAGGGAACAATAGTACATAAATAATTAAAACATAAAACTGTAAATTACAGACAAATCTTGTAAAACTAAAACATGACTATATTGAACTGTTGTCAGGCCCATCCCACTCTCATATTCAACAGCAAGAGGAAATGTGGAAAAAAGGATTTGCATTCACAAAAAAGCGAGGAGTAGCTTGCTTGTAACAGCGGTTACTACCCCAAACCAAATAAGCCTGATACTTCACTTTCAATGCATATCCAGCGTAGCTCTCTGCTTCAACAGCAGGGGGAATGAAGAAAAGATGATTTATATTCAGACAACCAACAAGGACTGAATTACATAGTCTGGGTAAATAAATAAGCATGGGTGTAGCTTGCTTGTTACGGCGGTTATTACCCCGAATCAATTAAGCCTGATACTTCACTTTCAATGCATATCCAGCTTAGCTCTCTGCTTCAACGGCAGGGGGAATGAAGAAAAGAAGATTTATATTCAGACAACAACCAACAAGGACTGAATTACACAGGCTAGGTAAACAAATAAGCGTGGGAGTAGCTTGCTCATTGAGGCAGTTACTACCCTTAACCAATTAAGGATAGTAACTTTTCAGAGGTTAGGACATTTCGGCTTGGAGAAGAGATGGCTGAGGGGGGATATGATAGAGGTGTTTAAAATATTGAGAGGTCTAGAATGAGTAGATATGAATCAGTTATTTACTCTTTCAGAAAATAGAAAGACTAGGGGGCACTCCATGAAGTTAGCATGTGGCACATTTAAAACTAATCAGAGAAAGTTCTCTTTCACTCACACAATTAAACTCTGGAGTTTGTTGCCAGAGGATGTGGTTAGTGCAGTTAGTATAGCTGTGTTTAAAAAAGGATTGGATAAGTTCTTGGAGAAGTCCATTACCTGCTATTAATTAAGTTGACTTAGAAAATAGCCACTGCTATTACTAGCAATGGTAACATGGAATAGACTTAGTTTTTGGACTTGCCATGTTCTTATGGCCTGGATTGGCCACTGTTGGAAACGGGATGCTGGGCTTGATGGATCCTTGGTCTGACCCATTGTGGCATGTTCTTATGTTCTTCACTTGGATGCAGCTCCATCACTGCTCTCTACATTAATGGCGGGAGTGGAAGGGAATTGGAACCAAAAGGTTACTAAGGGCCAAGAGTAACAGATAAGTATGAGAAAAAAAACAAGTGTGAAAGCTTGCTGGGCAGACGGGATGGGCCGTTTGGTCTTTCTCTGCTGTCATTTCTATGTTTCTATATCTAGACACTAACATAGTCAACTCCATTGAACACCCCCTCATCCTGAAAACTTATCAAAATTAACATTAGTAAGGGTATCAGAAAATGGGTTTTCAGTTGTAAGGGTATCAGAAGATGGGTTTTCAGTTGTTTCCTAAACATAGAAATGTTGGCAGAAAAGGACTAAATGGTCCATCCAGTCTGCCCAGCAAGCTTATGATAGTATGTGTTGCGCTGTGCAGCACATACTTATCAGTTTCCAAGACCAGTTTCCAAAACCATAAAAGTCAGGACCTTCGTTGGTTACTGTTTGAATCCAATTCCCCATTACACCTTGTTATTGAAGCAGAGAGCAATTTGGAGTTGCGTCAAAGTATCAGGCTTATTGGTTAAGGGTAGTAACTGCTGCATCAGCAAGTTAACCCCCATACTTATTTGTTTCCCCAAACCATAAAAGTCGGGTCCCTTGTTGGTTGCTGTTTGAATCCAATTCTTTTCCCTCTGCTGTTTAAGCAGAGAGCAGTGAATGAGTTGCATCAAGAGTATGAACACTTATTAGTTGAGGGTAGTAACTGCCGCACCAGCAAGTTACCCCCATGCATTCTTTTCTTCATTTCCATCCTCTAGCATTTAGGGATCTACAGTGTTTATCCCATGCCCCTTCGAATTCTTTCACTGTTTTAGTCTTCACCACCTCCTCTGGAAGGGCATTTCAAGCATCCACCACCCTCTCCATGAAGAAATATTTCCTGACGTTGGATCTAAGTCTTCCTCCCTGGAGTTTCATTTCACGGCCCCTAGTACTACTGATTTCTTCCCAACGAAAAAGATTTGTTGAATGTGCATCATTAAAACCTTTCAGGTATCTGAAGGTCTGCAGCATATCTCCCCTACACCTCCTCTCTTCCAGGGCATACATATACAGATCCATCAGCCTCTCCTCATAGGTCTTCTCATACAGACCCCATACCATTTTGGTCACTCTTCTCTGGACCGCCTCCATCCTTTCATTGTCCCTTTTGAGATATGGACTCCAGAACTGAACGCAGTACTCCAAGTGAGGCCTCACCAGGGACCTGTACAAGGGCATTATCAACTCCTTTTTCTTATGGGTTATTCTGCTCTCAATGCAGCCCAGCATTTTTATGGCTTTAGCTATCGCCTTGTCACATTACTTAACCATCTTCAGATCTCCAGACACTATTACCCCAAGATTTCTCTCTTTTGGTCCGTGCACATTGGGGTAGATTTTAAAAGAAGCGCGATCAGCCTACTTTTGCTTGCGCATCAGACTCAAGCAAAAGTACGCTGGATTTTAGTAGATACGCGCGGAGCCGCGCGTATCCACTAAAATCCTGGATCGGCGCGCGCAAGGCTATCGATTTTGTATAGCCTGCGCGCGCCGAGCCGCGCTGCCTCCCCCCGTTCCCTCCAAGGCCGCTCCGAAATCGGAGCGGCCTCGGAGGGAACTTTCCTTTGCCCTCCCCTCACCTTACCCTCCCTTCCCCTACCTAACCCACCCACCCGGCCCTGTCTACACCCCCCCCTTACCTTTGTCGGGGGATTTACGCCTCCCGGAGGGAGACGTAAATCCCCGCGCGCCAGCGGGCCTGCTGCGCGCCGGGCCGCGACCTGGGGGCGGGTACGGAGGGCGCGGCCACGCCCCCGGGCCGTAGCCACGCCCCGTACCCGCCCCCAAAACGCTGCCGACACGCCCCCGCAACGCCGCGCCCTCCGGCCCCGCCCCCGACACGCCCCCCTCCGAGAACCCCGGGACGTACGCGAGTCCCGGGGCTCTGCGCGCGCCGGGAGGCCTATGTAAAATAGGCTTCCCGGCGCGCAGGGCCCTGCTCGCGTAAATCCGCCCGGTTTTGGGCGGATTTACGCGAGCAGGGCTCTGAAAATCCGCCCCTTTAGTTTTTCATCCCTCATCACATACAGCTCTTTTGGATTACTGCACCCCAGATGCATGATTCTGCACTTCTTGGCATTGAATTTCAACTGCCAAATCTTCGATCACTCTTCAGCTTTCTTAAATCTTTTCATTCTCTCTACTCCTTCAGGTGTATCCACTCTATTGCAGATCTTAGTATCATCTGCTAATAGACAAATTTTACCTTCTATCCCTTCTGCAGTGTCACAAAGATAATGAACAGAACCTGTCCCAAAACTGAACCCTGTGGCACTCCACTTAACACGGTTTCTCTTCAGAGTAGGTTCCATTAACCATTACACAATGTCTTTTATCAGTCAACCAGTTTGTAATCCATGCCACCACCTTGGCACTCACTCCCAAGCTTCTCATTTTATTCACAAGCCTCCTATGTGGGACTGTATCAAAAGCTTTGTTGAAATCCAAGTAGATCACATCGAGTGCTCTTTCTCAATCATATTCTCTAGTCACCCAGTCAAAAAATCAATCAGATTTGTCTGACAGGAGCTTCCCCTGGTGAATCCATGCTGCCTCAGGTTGAGGAACCCACCATAGTTCACTATCCTTTTCTTCAACAGAGTCTCCATTAATTTTCCAACCACCGAAGTGAGGCTAACTGGCTTTTAGTTTCTAGCCTTCTCTCTACTACCACTCTTGGGAATTGGGACTACCACTGCTCTTCTTCAATCCCGCGGCACCACTCTGTTTCCAGGGATCTAGTAAACGGGTTCTTCAGTGGACCCACCAGCACATCTCTGAGCTCCCTCTGTCTTCGGGTATATCTCATCCAGCCCCATGGCCTTGCCTAGCTCCTCCCATACATTCTCTTTTGTAAACAGAGTTTCACCTACTCCATCCCCATCTATGGTCTTGTTAATCAGCAACAGTCCTTCTCCAGGATCATCTTTAGTGAACACCAAACTGAAGTATTTGTTTAGTATTTCTGCCATTTCTTTGTTACTCTCTACACATTGCTCCTTGTCACCTTTCATTTTCACTGTACCACTTCTGACCTCCCTTCTGAAAAAGTTTTGTCTCCTCGCTTTACCTCTTTGGCGAGCCTTTCTTCCACTTGACTTTTTGCTTTCCATATTTCTTTCTTTGTCTCCCTCAGTTTTAACAGATACTCTTCCTTATGTTCCTTTTTTTGGGATCCTTTATACTTCTTGAACGCTATTCTTTTTGCCTGTATTTTTTCAGCCAACTCCTTGGAGAACCAGATCAGTTTCTTTTTCCTCTTACTTTTGTTTACTTTTCTAACATATAGATTCGTTGCCTTTGTAATAGTTCCTTTTAATTTGGCCTACTGTTGTTCCACCTCACCTGTTTTCTCCCAGCCTTCCAGTTCTTCCTCCAAGTATGTCCCCATTTTGACAAAGTCTGTATTTTTCAATTCAAAACTTGGCTCTTCATGTGACTTCTCTGTGTCCTAGTCACAAACTTGAACCCTACTGTCTGATGATCACTGGTGCTCGGGTGAGCCCCTACCCAAACATTAGAGACATCACCACCATTAGTTAGCACCAGATTGAGTATTATACCCTCTCTCGTGGGTTCCATTATCATTTATTTGAGCAGAGCTCCTTGAAGGGCATCCACTATCTCTCTACTTCTTGTAGATTCCAGAAAAAGATACTCCAATCCATATCCGGCAGATTAAAATCTCCAACGAGCAACATTTCACCCTTCTTTCCCACCTTTGGATGTCTTCAATGAATTCTCTGTCCAGTTCTTCTGTTTGAGTCAGTTCCTATAGATCACACCAGTAAAATTGGAAGCACCATCTTCTTTTTTTTTTTTTTTTAGGACGGTCCACAATGCTTCTTCTCTATCCCATGTCCCTTGCAATTCAGTTGCTTGTTTATTATTTTTGACATAAAAAGCTACTCCTCCCCCTTTTCTGTCCTCTCCGTCCTTTCTTAGCAAGTTATAGCCTGGAATGGCCATATCCCAAAACTGAGCAAGTCATGTACTGCTGTTCAGTATCCGCATATATATTGCTACTTAGCCAGATAAATTAACATTCGATGACCCTCGGAGTGAGGAAATTCACCCAAAGATGAGATTTGTGCTATGTTCTCTCAACCTAGCTTGATGTTACCCAGGTAGAGAGTCCATCAAGCTAGGTTGAGAGAACATTGCACAAATCTCATCTTTGGGTGAGTTTCTTCACTCCAAAGGTCATCAAATCTTCACAAGAGAGCTCTGTTCTGTTCGTATGTCTCATTTTGAATGTCAAAGTGGTCCCTAACCCCTACACTAATACCTAAACCTCACCTCGAGTTACTAGGTGGGCCTCCTAAAGAGATATAAATACCTACCTAGGATAAGGGCATTATGGCTAGTCAGTCTCTCTCTCTCTCTCTTCCCACATAGGTATTATTGCAATAAACTGCCTATTACCATAATATCCAGCTCCTGATTTTTAAATCCTTATTAGTTTGAATTATTGAATGCTATTTGATGTTTCTGCTGTTTTGAATTTTTTTTTTTTTGTATTTTGGGAAATTTATAACATTAATTATCGCATGTTTTGAAATATTTATCTTTTTATTAGTATGGTTTTGCTAACTATCATGATTCATGATTTATATTTCTTTATTTTATTTTTTCATGTTTTATGAGGAATGGTAATGTTGCACTGCATACAGCGTCTGGCTTGTTGAGATCTCCAGTTCTGTTTTTGTCTGCATATTTCTATTTATGTATTTGTCTCCAACATATATCTGACACCTGTAGATATAATTTGTATAATCTATGAAGTATTGAATATCATTTGACTAAGATCCATTTTCTAAAATTGATGCAATGCTGTCAAATGACTTTAAAAATCCTTTCCTGGGTGGCTAGAACTGACCAGGGCTTTTTCTATTGCATATAGGGGCCCTTAGAAGTTTGTCTTGTAATGTCTTATAGCCAAGTTGCCAAATACAGTTAATGTCAGGCCAAGGTATGCATAGTCCATGGGCATGCTCTACTTCTTGGTTATCCAGTACCTAAATGTAAACCGGTGTGATATCTCAATTGAGATCAAATGTCAGTATATAAAAAAAATAAAAAATAATAATAAATAAATAAATTTAGACAAAATTAGAAATTTGTGTTTGAGATTTTTTGGCTCAGTTCTGGTGATGATGTTTGATCCAGGGATATGTGATTCATAGAAAATGAAAAAATGTCTTTTTATTCTATAGTGCAGCATTTCTATATTCAGAGAATGTGTATTTCAAGGCCAACACAGGAGTGGTGGTGGCGGTGGGAGGAATGGGGAGCATGTTAAGGTCAGGGTGAGAGATAACATCTGCCCACTGCTGCTAATCCATGTCAATCTGGGGGGGAGGGGGCCGGGGTATTTGCTCATTTCCTGCTTCCTTCCAGTCTGACTTCCTTACCCTTTTCCTGGAGGAGCAGGGTTCAGGAGTAAATATATGCGAGTAAGCTGTCAAATTTACATCCCGCCCCTCCCGCCCTGGCAATTATGCGCGTATTGTCACTTACGCGCATGGCCGGGCCCTTTTGAAGATGCACACAGCGTGCACAGGGCCCAGCCACGCTCGTAAGTGACAATATTTGCGCGCATGGCTGATCTAGAATTCGGCCATAAGTTTATACATTTTTAACAGCATGGTCAAGAATGTTTATTAGTAGTGGTTTGAATTAATCTTTGGAATGTGTCCTACTTTAAAGTTTTTTCAAATATAATATGTTGTATTTTATAGCGAGCACAAACCAGTTTGCAGCGAACTAAGCCACATTCAAGACAAGGGAACCAGTCAATATTGCCTTTAATCCAGGATAAGATCTATGTACTTTGGATATGAGTTCCTGAGCTACAATATTTTTCAACTATTACTGAGGCCCCTGAAGCAGGTCTTCTGAAACATGGCGCCATGTCAGGCAGTTTTCAGCACAAATGAGTAGTACTACACTTTCTGGACTATTGAGTTTTGTCCGATTTTTGAGCACAAGTAAGCATTTTGGAGTAGATTTTAAAACATGGACGTGTGATTTGATACCATGCAGCTGCCGGTGTGTGCATGTTATAAAATCTGATGGCCACGTACATATATGTGCCGGATTTTATAATCCACGCGCATATTTGCGGGCGGTGCGCACAAGGGGGGGGGGGAGAATTTCAGCAAACTCCGTGCAGCGACGCATTCGAGCCTTCCCCAGTTCCCTCCTGGGACTGGGAAGGAACTTTCTTACCCGTCTACCTACATTCCCTCCCTCTTCCCCTCTCCTCCCCACCCCCTAAACCCTATCTTATCTTTTTTATGTTTTGCTTTGCTTTAGAAAGATACACACACATCCATGTGCACACATGGAAGCATCGATTTTATAAACTGCGCAGGGCGCCCTATGCATGTTATAAAATACGATACCCCACATGCACATACGCACCCGATTTTATATCATCGCACACTTGTAAGGGTGGATTGTGACTTGCGTGCGCAAGGGGGGGGGGATTTTCTTTAAAAAAAAAAAAAAGCATGGTGAGGCTATTGGGCCATTCCCAGTTCCCTCCTAGTCTGCTCCAATTAAGGAGCGGACTAGGAGGGAACTCCTCTATTCCCCTACCTACTCTTCCTCCCTTTTCCCTTCTCCTCTCCTCCCTGACCCCTAACCCCCCCCCAACTATTCAAAGTTATTTTGTTTTAAAACATCCTCCTCGGAGGTGAAGTAAGTTCCGCGTGCCTAATGGCCACTGTTCCCGCTGGCCCCAATCCCAGCCTGCCCCTTTCACAATTCCGGCACTTCAGCGCGTACTGGTAGATACGCGCGTGGCCAGGCCATTTCAAAAATGCATTCGGCGCGCACGGCCTGGCCATCTGCGTATCTCCCGGTATTTACACCCACCAGACTTTATAAATTTACCCATTGGGGAACAGCCACTGCTATTAATTGCATCAGTATTCACTAATCACTAACCAACCTCTTTCCCTCTTCAACAATTCACCAACTCGAGCTACAAGGGAATCCTTGTGTGGTGATAATCTTGTACGGACAACACAAAAACATCATTTCATTTCTAGACATTCAAGTCATGTTAACAGAAGAAGGATTTCAGTTCACCATCTATCGGAAACCAACAGACAGAAACACACTCTTACATTATTCATCTTTTCATCCGGTTCATCTTAGAAACAACCTTCCGGTAGGGCAATTCCTCCGTTTGAGGAGGTTGTGCTCCACAACTACAGAATTTAAAACACAAGCAGAAGACATGACTCAAAGATTCTTACAGAGAGGGTATCCAGCAGCTATAGTAAAAAAAGCATACAAACGAGCCAGATGGGCCAATAGAGAGCTGCTACTTCAGCCAAAAACAAACAGTGAAAATGAAAAACTAATTTGTGTATTGCCACATACACCTCAAACATACATGTTAAAAAAGAGCATTTTGAAATATTGGTCTATACTACAAGTTCATCCTAACTTTCAAGAGAAACCCACTTTCGCTCTAACAAAAGCTCAAAATCTTAAGGACTTGATAGTTCACTCGAATCTACTCCCTGCAGACATACAAACACAGGATACACCAAGAGGTCAAGAAACATGTGGGAAATGCAGTGCATGCCAGTTCATGCATGTAGGCACAGAGTTAAATATACCGGGACGGAGGAAATACACCTATAGAGGCCATTACACATGTGGTTCTACAAAAGTTATATATGCACTGTGGTGCACTTGCCACAAAGTGTATATTGGTAAAACAATGCGGAAGGTCAAAAATAGGATTCAAGAACATGTTAGCCGATTGAGACACAAAATTGAAGGTGCACCTTTAACTGACCACTGGCAGCAAATGGGACATCCACCGGAAGAGTTTAAAGTAGCAGTACTGTTTCAACTACAGGAACACCCAAGGGGTGGAGACCTCAATATAAAACTTTTACAGATGGAACAGAAGTTCATATATACATGGGATACAGTGACTCCCAAAGGACTTAATCGGGAAATAGACTGGACAGTATATTGACAACCATCTTCAATGGTGAAGAAAGAGGTGTCTACTATTATCAAGGAGAACATCATCAAGCAACCACTTACACCGTGTAAATGTAGAGGTGACCATCAATTTGACTGTTGTTCAATATCAATTTAGGAATACAATATCAGTGGTTATTAGTTTCCCATTAGGTTAGCAGCAAATCTAAGATATGGCGGAGTTTATTACATTATCTAAAGCTCAAATGGTAAGAAACACCCATATTCCTGTATTACATCAATAAAAGTCTCAGAGCACCGCACCAATGAGCAATCTATAGAAACACAGTATTACTAGTAAATGCGGCACCTTAGTGCCACATCTAAAAACGCCAATTTAAAGTTTGAAATTGGGAGAAGTGTTGACAATAGATCGGTCTTATTAGACTTTAAGCCCTTCTCTAGGTCCGACACTCAAAAACCCTGAGTAGTGAACATTCGGATCAAAACGGGGCACTTTTGTGAGAGCACGAAACAGTTAGCAGATGGGCACATCAATGTGGCCTTAATGCTTCGCCAGAGAAACCCAGCATGGTATCCGATCAAAGGGGAAAGAGAAATAGTGAGTAGATGGGCACATTAATGGGGCTTTAAAGATTCATCAGAGAAATCCAGCACAGCACCTGATCAAAGGTGAAAGAGAAAGATAGCGGATAGCTAATCTACTAAGAGGCGCGGCATCAGTGCCCCGCCCGGGAAACGCCCACTGACATTAACACCTAATACGTCAGAAACAGCATAAGCGGACGTGGTAAGCACAGGTTCACCACCAGGTCCGCCTGAGATAAGGAGAGAAGTGTTGCGGTTCAAATGAAGTTCTCCATCAGGTCCTCCAAACCCGCATATAAGAAATTATGTAAAATCTCTGAAACTAATATTAGTTAAACACGATTATAAGTTGATGACATGTTGCAAAGAAGTTTTCTACCGAGTTTGACTACAATAAGGGTTTAGCAACGTATATGTGAGTTAGAATAGACTCAACGAGTCTTAGAGTATTTCACCTGAGACAGCCTCGCTCTGGCCAGAGAGGGCGGTGCACCTCCCAGGCAGTCTTATAAAAGCAGTGAGAATAGAGTAGACGCCCAGACACACACTGAAGGCGTCGCACGTGAAGACAGCAGAAGTTTTTGACAAGTAAGTTTCTCAAGAAAAAGGTGGGTGAGAATTAGAGAGTTATGAATGAATGTGACAAAGTTTTGATGTTGAACTAAACATTTTTATATATTCAAGGACTTTTAAAAAAATACTTTTGACTTTAATAAAAGAATAATAGACGGAGGTCAAAGGCAGGATAACTGCAAAATTGGTTATCCTCATCGATCACCTCCGTACAAGATTATCACCACACAAGGATTCCCTTGTAGCTCGAATTAATTGCATCAGTAGCATGGGATCTTCTTAGTGTTTGGGTAATTGCCAGGTTCTTGTGGCCTGGTTTTGGCCTCTGTTGGAAACAGGATGCTGGGCTTGATGGACCCTTGGTCTGACCCAGCATGGCGAGTTCTTATATTATGTACTTATTTTATTTATTTGTATTTATCGGTCTTCATGTTGTCCTTCATTTTATTATTGTGACACACCTTGAGCTTTCCTGTGGGAAGGCCTGAAATAAGAAAAGCGAGGCAATTTATGGCCCTGTAAGTGTCTCATTCCTCCCCCACACCTGCAGGGAACGTTTATGTTGGTCTGATACCCAGGCTATCCCTGCAGTTAAGTAACCGTGCGGATACGTCATTCCCAATAGCAAGTTCAATGAAAGTCCTATGAGCCAATTCCATAACTAAACCACTACTTAAATCACTCAACCAAAATAAAAATATATTTCCTAAAAATGTAAATGTTTACATACATAGTAAATGTTTCACTTGTATTTCTAAAATGAAATAATGTTGTCATAAAAAGTTAAACTCATTTTTTCAATTATATTCCAAACGCATCATGCACATTTCAAAATAATATTTATGAAACACTAAAGTTTCATTAATAGCCTCATATAATACACATCTCGTTAAAACATGATTTACAATGTTTTTAACTTCAGACCAGAAACAGAGGCTCTTGCATGGAAGCGTTAGCTGAAAAGGAAAAACTAAATTGTTTTCACCCAGGGCAAGGGGCGGGGAGGCACAATTGCTAAAGCCAGGGCTGGCAAAGTTTATTTACCAAGCTGTCTCTCGCACTCCCCCACACCCCCTCTCCTCTCTCACTCACACATTCTCTCTCACTGGCATCCCCCCCCCCTCATATAGGCTCCCCTCTCTCTGAAACTCACACTCAAGCATCCTCCCACCCACCCTCTCTTACCTCCCATGCTCTCTCTCACACCCTCCCCACCCCCTCTCACCAAAAATGATCTGTCACCCCCCCCCTCCCTCTCACACACACATTCTCTCTCACCGGCATCCCCTCCCATGCTCTCTCTCACACCCTCCTGCTCTCTCTCATCCTCCCCTCCCCGATACACATTCTCTCTCACTGGCATGCCGTGGGACCCACGCCATTTGCAGCAAACATGAAGGCCCAGCGCACCATTCGCGGCACATGGGGGCCTTCCCTTTTCACCGCGAACGGCGCGCCGGGCCTTCATCTTCGCTGCGAATGGACCGTGTGCTGCGGCACACACTCTGTTCGCAGCATGCCAGGGTCTCCTCTGCTATTTTCTGCCTGTCCTGCGATGGCCGCTGTCCTTCTGGTTTAGAATAGTCTTCCGGCGAGGGAGGAAATCGGCGAGGTGAGGGAGGAAATCTGCGGGAAGGAGGAATTCTCTGCAAAATCTGCATTCCACAGTAGCGCTGAATTCCCCCAGGAGTACCTCTTGTAGCTGGTGCTGTGACATGGCCGCTGTACGGCGTGTTTGAGCCTCCAAGGCGTCCAGGGAGCCGCCTGCGCGTGAGCACTGACAGACACACTACCAAGCCCGATATATTATAGCGCCACCTGTTGGTGGGCTGGGGAACATGCGCGAGCACTGACGGACACACTACCAAGCCCGATATATTATAGCGCCATCTATCGGCGGGCTGGGAACATGCGCGAGCACTGACGGACACACTACCAAGCCCGATATATTATAGCGCCACCTGTTGGTGGGCTGGGGAACATGCGCGAGCACTGACGGACACACTACCAAGCCCGATATATTATAGCGCCATCTATCGGCGGGCTGGGGAACATGCACGAGCACTGACAGACACACTACCAAGCCCGATATATTATAGCGCCATCTATCGGCGGGCTGGGGAACATGCGCGAGCACTGACGGACACACTACCAAGCCCGACATATTATAGCGCCATCTATCGGCGGGCTGGGGAACATGCGCGAGCACTGACGGACACACTACCAAGCCCGATATATTATAGCGCCATCTATCGGCGGGCTGGGGAACATGCGCGAGCACTGACGGACACACTACCAAGCCCGATATATTATAGCGCCATCTATCGGCAGGCTGGGGAACATGCGCGAGCACTGACGGACACACTACCAAGCCCGATATATTATAGCGCCATCTATCGGCGGGCTGGGGAACATGCGCGAGCACTGACGGACACACTATCACACTATGCCAGTCACCACGGCCCTCCTTCTGTCCCCCCATCTTGCCCCTTCCTTCTTCTTTCCCCCCCCTCCTCTCTTGTTCTCCCCCCCCTGCTCTCCACCCCCCCTCCCTTCCTAATATTCTTATATCCCTGTTCTCTCAGTCCCCATTTTGTACATATGTATATAATTGCAAATCTTGTTTATTATTTAATGCAATTTCTCCCATGTTTTCTTACCCCCTTACTCCCGCGTTAACATGTTTTATTTGTTCTATGTAAAGCGCCATGCATGGCGTCTGTTTGCATTACACTGTGAACCGATGTGATATCCTGGATGAATGTCGGTATATAAAAAATTTTAAATAAATAAATAATAAATATCAAGCCCGATATATTATAGCGCCATCTATCGGCAGGCTGGGGAACATGCGCAAGCACTGATGGACACACTACCAAGCCCGATATATTATAGCGCCATCTATTGGCGGGCTGGGGAACATGCGCGAGCACTGATGGACACACTACCAAGCCCGATATATTATAGCGCCATCTATCGGCAGGCTGGGGAACATGCGCGAGCACTGATGGACACACTACCAAGCCCGATATATTATAGCGCCATCTATCGGCGGGCTGGGGAACATGCGCGAGCACTGATGGACACACTACCAAGCCCGATATATTATAGCGCCATCTATCGGCGGGCTGGGGAACATGCGCGAGCACTGATGGACACACTACCAAGCCCGATATATTATAGCGCCATCTATCGGCGGGCTGGGGAACATGCGCGAGCACTGATGGACACACTACCAAGCCCGATATATTATAGCGCCATCTATCGGCGGGCTGGGGAACATGCGCGAGCACTGATGGACACACTACCAAGCCCGATATATTATAGCGCCATCTATCGGCAGGCTGGGGAACATGCGCAAGCACTGATGGACACACTACTAAGCCCGATATATTATAGCGCCATCTATCGGCGGGCTGGGGAACATGCGCGAGCACTGATGGACACACTACCAAACCCGATATATTATAGCGCCATCTATCGGCGGGCTGGGGAACATGCGCAAGCACTGATGGACACACTACCAAGCCCGATATATTATAGCGCCATCTATCGGCAGGCTGGGGAACATGCGCAAGCACTGATGGACACACTACCAAGCCCGATATATTATAGCGCCATCTATCGGCAGGCTGGGGAACATGCGCAAGCACTGATGGACACACTACCAAGCCCGATATATTATAGCGCCATCTATCGGCGGGCTGGGGAACATGCGCAAGCACTGATGGACACACTACCAAGCCCGATATATTATAGCGCCATCTATCGGCAGGCTGGGGAACATGCGCAAGCACTGATGGACACACTACCAAGCCCGATATATTATAGCGCCATCTATCGGCGGGCTGGGGAACATGCGCAAGCACTGATGGACACACTACCAAGCCCGATATATTATAGCGCCATCTAT
Source organism: Rhinatrema bivittatum (assembly GCF_901001135.1). Classification (NCBI taxonomy): domain Eukaryota; kingdom Metazoa; phylum Chordata; class Amphibia; order Gymnophiona; family Rhinatrematidae; genus Rhinatrema; species Rhinatrema bivittatum. Next base: position 474,347,379 of record NC_042618.1, read on the forward strand.
CGGCGGGCTGGGGAACATGCGCAAGCACTGATGGACACACTACCAAGCCCGATATATTATAGCGCCATCTATCGGCGGGCTGGGGAACATGCGCAAGCACTGATGGACACACTACCAAGCCCGATATATTATAGCGCCATCTATCGGCGGGCTGGGGAACATGCGCGAGCACTGATGGACACACTACCAAGCCCGATATATTATAGCGCCATCTATCGGCGGGCTGGGGAACATGCGCGAGCACTGATGGACACACTACCAAGCCCGATATATTATAGCGCCATCTATCGGCAGGCTGGGGAACATGCGCAAGCACTGATGGACACACTACCAAGCCCGATATATTATAGCGCCATCTATCGGCGGGCTGGGGAACATGCGCGAGCACTGATGGACACACTACCAAGCCCGATATATTATAGCGCCATCTATCGGCGGGCTGGGGAACATGCGCGAGCACTGACGGACACACTATCACACTATGCCAGTCACCACGGCCCTCCTTCTGTCCCCCCATCTTGCCCCTTCCTTCTTCTTTCCCCCCCCCTCCTCTCTTGTTCTCCCCCCCCTGCTCTCCACCCCCCTCCCTTCCTAATATTCTTATATCCCTGTTCTCTCAGTCCCCATTTTGTACATATGTATATAATTGCAAATCTTGTTTATTATTTAATGCAATTTCTCCCATGTTTTCTTACCCCCTTACTCCCGCGTTAACATGTTTTATTTGTTCTATGTAAAGCGCCATGCATGGCGTCTGTTTGCATTACACTGTGAACCGATGTGATATCCTGGATGAATGTCGGTATATAAAAAATTTTAAATAAATAAATAATAAATATCAAGCCCGATATATTATAGCGCCATCTATCGGCAGGCTGGGGAACATGCGCAAGCACTGATGGACACACTACCAAGCACGATATATTATAGCGCCATCTATCGGCGGGCTGGGGAACATGCGCGAGCACTGATGGACACACTACCAAGCCCGATATATTATAGCGCCATCTATCGGCAGGCTGGGGAACATGCGCAAGCACTGATGGACACACTACCAAGCCCGATATATTATAGCGCCATCTATCGGCGGGCTGGGGAACATGTGCAAGCACTGATGGACACACTACCAAGCCCGATATATTATAGCGCCATCTATCGGCGGGCTGGGGAACATGCGCAAGCACTGATGGACACACTACCAAGCCCGATATATTATAGCGCCATCTATCGGCGGGCTGGGGAACATGCGCGAGCACTGATGGACACACTACCAAGCCCGATATATTATAGCGCCATCTATCGGCAGGCTGGGGAACATGCGCAAGCACTGATGGACACACTACCAAGCCCGATATATTATAGCGCCATCTATCGGCGGGCTGGGGAACATGCGCGAGCACTGATGGACACACTACCAAGCCCGATATATTATAGCGCCATCTATCGGCGGGCTGGGGAACATGCGCGAGCACTGATGGACACACTACCAAGCCCGATATATTATAGCGCCATCTATCGGCGGGCTGGGGAACATGCGCGAGCACTGATGGACACACTACCAAGCCCGATATATTATAGTGCCATCTATCGGCGGGCTGGGGAACATGTGCGAGCACTGATGGACACACTACCAAGCCCGATATATTATAGCGCCATCTATCGGCGGGCTGGGGAACATGCGCGAGCACTGACGGACACACTACCAAGCACGATATATTATAGCGCCATCTATCGGCGGGCTGGGGAACATGCGCGAGCACTGATGGACACACTACCAAACCAGAAATATTATGGATGAGAAGAATGGAACAAGTAAACTTTAATCAGTTGTTTACTCTTTCAAAAAGAACAAAGAATAGGAGACACACAATGAAGTTATCAGGTACTATATTTAAAACTAAAAGGAGAATTTTATTTTTTACTCAACGCATAATTAAGTTCTGAAATTTGTTGCCCAGAGGATGTGGTGAAAGCTGTTAGGGAAGCTGCATTTAAAAATGAAATGGACAAGGTCTTGGAGGAAATGTCCATTAACCATTATTAAGGTAGATTTGCAGAAACCCACTGCTTATTCTTGGGATAAGGAGCTTGGACTCTATCTACCCCTTGGGAACCTGCCAAGTACTTATGACCTTATTTGAAAATCGGGGATTGGCTGACACATCCTCGGTGGGAAAGGACAATGCACCACCTGGAGAGCAGGTCCTTGCCTCAGGATCCTTTCCTGCTGCACCAGATTGATGCTCTCCAATCATGAGACCTTCTTCCTCCAAGGCAGCACCAGGGCTGCCAGTCTGAAGCTGGGACTTGGCTACTATGTCCCTGAAGGTCTCGTCTATATACCTCTCTGTCTGCCTCAGCTCCTCCAGGTCTGCCACTCTAGCCTCCAGAGATCGGACTCGTTCTCTGAGAGCCAGGAGCTCTTTGCATCGCATGCACAAGTACAACTTCTCACCAGTGGGTAAAAAATCATACATGTGACACTCGATGCAAAAGACTAGGAAGCCCCCCTCTTGCTGCTGGGCTGCTGCCTTCATCTCAATTTTGATCAGTTCCTAGTTAGGTTTTAGGTTGCTATGGGAGTAGGAATGTGTCTAATTAGCGTCCTATAAATGTATTAGTGAATTCACTATATGTCTGGTAGTGGCCTATAAGGGAATGATCAGACTCTCGATAAGGTGTGGGGAATTTGTGACGTTATGTTTCATTGTTTAACAGGTTATCTCTACAGTTCTGATTTCTTGTTTGCCAGTTTCTGGCTACCTTTCTCTCATGTTCCTTGTAGTCCCTTTTCCTGTCCCTGTTTGATGTATTTTCCACCTCAGTTTGGATGTAAGCCAGTATGATGTAACCACTAATACCGGTATAAAAAAAGAATTAAATAAAATAAAAGTTAAAAGACTGATTTTTTGGGGGGTTTTTTTTAGTTTGAAAGTGGCACCTGCTATAAATTAAAGGATGAGCTAGGGGTGGAAGGGTTGGGAAATACAAACACTCTAACTTCTGTTTATTCACTGCCTTACTGACTATTAAAAACACAAATACACTAAATAATAAACCCCAATAGTTTACTTCACCCCAATACTTAAAAAAAAAAAAAAAATGCTCCCAAGCAAAACTTACTGATTCCTTTCAGCCACCAGCAAGGTGCTCCTCTCCTCTCAGTGCTCCCACTGTAGTATAGCCATTAGAAGCTGTCCCGGGGACGCGTGCGCCGGGGTTTACTTCTGCTCCCGATAACCAGTAAGTATAGAGATACAAAAATCGGGGTTAGGTAGGGGTATACAGGACTTAGAAGCAACTGTGCTTAGCCCCTTGGTGTTGCTGAATAGTTTGCCTCTGAGTGGGTTATAGGTAGAGAGGTTTGTGCAGTACCAATTCCACTCTCTTATTGACAGAGACCACATTCTGACTGGTGGTGAAGCTGCCACAAGCTCAGCAGAGCACACTGATGCTGGTTTTACATTGAAATAGCCTTCTTCTAGGTAGGCTGCCAACTCAAGACTACCCAATTGTTCTGGGAGAGGTGCTGGTGGTGGGGTCATAATGATAAAAATCAATTATCAGCTTATGGGGGTAGGGCCAATGGACGGGATAATTAACTGGGTGGATCATAGGCTTGGAAGATTCAGCTAGGGGTGCCTATCACCTTATACCGGTCTTGCCCGTGTCACAAGTCCTTTAACACTTCACGCACACCTGCCTACACGGGCTGAAAGGAGAACGATGCCTCACGCAGCACTTGAATGACCTTGTGTAGCCCAAAAGAAGGCAAAGGCATACTTGTGTTGGTTCATATGGGCTGGAAGGAGGAGGTGATATGGGGCTGCCTAGTGCCTACCCATCAGTTGGTGCAAAGGAAGAAAACTACGGCATCAGGCTGGCAGTATCAATTAACAGGGGAAGTGGGGGAGGAGGAGGAGGAGCGGGAGGGTGAGAGTCAATATGGAAAAAATTACAGTGCCTCACCCACAACAGCCCCTTAAATAGTTAAAGCAGTCCTGCATCTGGGACTGGAATTTGCTAGGAGGATATCTACATTCTTCTCAGAAGGATACACTTGACTTGTAAAGTTATTCGACCCCCCCCCCCCCCCTAAAAATTCAGCAGATTTTGGTGGATAACAAATGATACTTACACAGATTGTTCCAGACAGTATGCTCCTAAAGTAAATTTTCAAAGTCACAATTCATTATTTCTCTGCATTTTTTGTAAAAAATTCAACATCATCAGCTATCAGTCATCTAGAAATGTCATGTTTTATAGGCAGGAATGTACTAGAAATGCAGATGGAGGGGGAAGGCCCTAAGAAAGATGAAAAGACATGGTAACTATAAAATATACCGGGATATTGAGACCCACGGGTCACTCAAGAGAACAATGTTTAACAGGCATATCAGAGGGCAGCAAGGAGAGTGGATCCCACATGAGTTGGATTATATGCAATGCATAGAAAAGTGTTTTCTTTAAACTGCACATATTAATGTAAGGGGACCCCCCAAGTTTTCTTCTTACTAGTAATGTTGCTCTTAACTTTTATGGCTGCAGTGATCTCAGTAGGCCAGATATGCCGATGTTAGAGTCAGTGGTCTCAATAAATCTTGCTCTGAGGTGATATTAGTGTAAGTAGGTATGATAGAAGGATTGATACACCCATTTAGGAGGGGTCTAAGTCTGTAAAACCTCCTGCATGCAGGAGTATGCAGGGGGAAGTCAACCCTAACCATATAAGATCTGAGAGAGTCAGAAGTGCCTCTCCTTGTGGAGGGTGCTCAGATGTGGCTTTCCCCCTCAAGAAGAAAGGCCAAGAAGTTCTGGAATTTGTACCAGGAGAAGCCAGTTCTGTAGTCTATTGTACCAGTCTTTCCACAGATGCAAGGAAGCCTGATCCCTTCACAGGAAATGTTCAAGGAAAGAGGAAAAACAGAGTGATTCCTGTCTTGAGAGAGTGGTCTTAGCCCAGGACAGGGTTAGCCAAGCCTTACAGGGAGGAGGAAGTCTCAGAGGGTCATGGATATGAGCCCTTGGGCTGTGGCATGATTGACGCAATCTAGTAAGCGAACCTTCTATGCCCATGCCTACAGCTGGTGGACATGCTCTTACGAAGACTGGATCTAGGACTTCACCTATACCAGTTCCGTGCCCCCCAGGTTGAGCCCTTGGGTTCCAGGGGCCATCAGGGCATAGGTGAGAGTCCTTCAATGAACAGTCAGGTGAAGTCGAGTAACAGACTGAGGTCAGGGTGGGCAGCGAGCAAGCAGTGTCGAGGTCCAGGCCAAGGTTGGGGCAGGAAGCAATCCAGATGTGTAACTGAGGTCCAAAGCCAGGGTCAGTACCAGAAGTCAAGCAGAGACAGACAGACTTTCAAGAGCAGGGGAGCAAGACACTGCAGGAACAGACAAGGCAAGGCAGGGCAACAACAGAGAGGCAAGGCAAGGCAAGAACAAGGAGACAAGGTGACAACGAGAAGGCAAGACAATAATGAGGAGGCAAGGCACAGAGACAACAAAGCAACACACACTGCAGGAGCAGGACCTGTGGCTGGGAACACGGCTGGGTTTAAATACCCAGCCACGCTGATGTCATCGGGGAGCATCTGGGCCTCTGTTCTCACAGCGGGGCCTTCCTAGCTGTGCCAGTGGTGCATGCATGCACACGCCTGGGAGACAAGACAGGTGCTTATGTTGGCAGGAGATATGGTGGTGTTGGGCTCTCCTACCTAACGCAGCCCTACTCCCAGCATCGTTGGATGAGTGCAGCCAGTCGCAGAAGAGTCCTGCGACTACACAGAGTCCAGGAGGAGAGAAAACCTGGGAGTCTTAGAAGGAGAGGGGAAGGAGGAAACATCACTCATTCCTGAAGAGATTCTTGGAGAAGTGGTTACATAGAGGACTAATCTTCAGTGGGAGTTTTTGGAGAAGAAGAAGCAGCCCAAAGGAGGAGAGGTCCTGTGAGAGTCTCTGTCTGACACAGTAGTTCAGCCAGAAGCTCATCAATGTGCAAATAACTGGTGACAGAAAAGAAGATAGAAAGATCCAGAGGAGGAAGCGACCCTGCTCCAGAGAACAGACCTATCTTGGAGAGAGTTACTACTTTTGAATGAAACTGAGTTTCTCTTTTGTGGTGTTCTTGGACTTGTTTGCCATGGGATTTGCCCTTCTCTGGTGGTAGCAGTATGTTGCCCATCTTTAGTGCTAGCTAAAGAACTTTTATTTTCGAACAACAGTCTTTGAATTTGAGTGGAGATTTCCATGTTGACAAGAAGGAATCCTAAGGCTCTTGAAAAGGAGATTTTTTTTTCCTCTCCTGTGCAGGAACCCTTGAGAAGTCATGGGGCCTGCCCCAGGCTTCAACCCTCTCTGTGCTCAGGGCCGGATCTGGGCAGGAGCTACATTTAGTCATTTTAAAATGATTTACGTGCATAGCATTGGCTCCTTTTTATAATAACGTAAACATCTGGTTTACTAATCAAAGGAGGATCCAAAAGCTGAGCGCCATTTTATAATTAGAATATAAAAGCATTTAAAAATGCCAGTAAGGAGAGAGGATTAGAAAGGTAAATCACTGGTCTTTATATTTGTGAGAAAGAGATTCTTAGAATCATTCTTATTTAGACTAGTCTCGGAATTGCTATTATTACTGATATCTGTTGAATCAGAGCATAGAAATGGGTACAGATGTTGAGTTTAGATTTCGTGGACCCTTGAGCCGGCTCGGACAGATGATGATGCACTGTGTGAGGACCCACAGTGGAGGTCGAAGCCGGGAGGCGGTACGGGGCAGGAGACTGGTTGAATCTTCACCACTGGAAGCCGAGGCCCCCCCCGGGAGGAGCCCTTGAGGACCCAGGCCGCTTGGAATTACGTGCGGTCTCATGTGGGTGAGTCTTGAAGAGGAATCCCGGGATCCTGAGGAGTACTGAAGCTGAAGCCAGGAGACCAACTGGAACTTCACCACTGGAAGCCCGAGGTCCCTTCAGGAGGAGCCCGTGAGGACCCGATCCACTTGGACTTAGGCGAGGCCTCCTGGATGTAGCGGAACAGGACACCGAGAGCAAGTTGAAGTCATGGACCAGGAACAGAAGCTGAAGTCAGAAGCCAGGGACGAAGCTGAAGTCAGAAGCCAGTGGATGAGCCGAAGTCAGAAGCCAGGAACAGCAACTAGCAACCTCTGGAACAGAGAGAACCTCGTTGCAAGGCGAGGAACAGGACTGGCTGCAGGGCTTAAATCCCTGCCGGCGTCTGACGTCCTTTGGGGGTGGAGCAACAGGTTCCCGCGATGGTCCCTTTAAAACCTGTGCCCTAGCACGTGCGTGCACCTAGAGGGGCGGAGCCAGAGAATGTCGGCGGCGTCTCCCTCTCGGAGGGAGTGCTGTGAAGAGAAGCCAGCCAGGCCCGAGCAGGCCTCACGGATGCCACTGCTGCCGCGAAGCAACCCACGGTAAGTGGGGGGCCGGCCCGCGGGGTTCCGCAGGTCAGAGGCGCAACAACAGATCAGTGACACAGGATATTAAACTTGAAGCTAGCTAGAATATCAGTATGTAATGGATGTTGCTGAGGAAAATAAAAAAAAGAATACATTCAGGCGTGTCGGGAGGAATAACACCACGGATGTGGTTTGACAGAAATAACTCTTTATGTTGAGAAAGAAATTCCCAAATGTATTAGCAGAAATAAATGTAGACCGTATGCAGCTGTAAAAAGGGACACAAGCATGAACAATATTTTCTCTAAATAAAACATACTGAAGAGAAGTCATGACAAATGTCACCATTTTTAGGAACATGCTACAGCGACAGAAAACTTAATGCACCAGTTTCAGAGTTTAGTTTACTGCTCCCAAAATAGGATTCCATAACATTCTAGTTTCATCAGATATTTAATTGTTTCTAGTTTGTTTTATAGCTGTATAATTCTGCTTTAGTAGTTGCAGAATACCATGGGGTAGATATTATTCAAAAAATGTCTGTTTATCTAAATTAGCCAGATAGAGTTATCCTGTTAACTTAGCTGGGATAAATCTCTAATTAGTCAGAGAAGTATTACCTGGCTAAGTTCAGACCTGCTATTGATCAGGTTTAACTTAGACCTGGATTTTCTAAATTCGCAGAACTTAGAAAATCCAGCGGTAACGGGGGGTGGGCCTGCGAAGGCCGGCAGCAATCGCACCACCGCGGTGCGATCGCTGCCGGCTTTCGCAAACCAATAGCGCCACCGTGAAAGGTGATGCTATATTGGCCGCGTTACTGACGGCAATAAGGCTCCTTACCTTTTCGCCGTCAGCGATGTCTTCACAGCGTCCGCCCCTCCCCTTTCTGTGCAGACGTTGCCCAGAACCCGCCCCAATCTAGGTACCGCACGCGATACCTTTGGAAAATGACCCCCTTAGCTAGATAACTTAAAAGGCTAGGACTCAATATCACTACTTAGCCAAATAACTATTCCAGTTAAGTAGCACCGCCCTGTTACGCCCAATGCCTTCTCCCAAGTTACCCTTATTAATAATATGGAGGCTGTTTCAGTATCGGCCTCCATATTATGAATATGGGTACAGTTCACTTAGGGGTGAATTTTCAAAACTTGACATTCGTAAAAATGATGAGCATATATCCGCATACATAGCCTCTTCTCATGATTTACATATTTTATAAAAGCCAATAATGCGAGCATACTTTCACTACTGTGCACACATATACATGTGTAGAAAAGGGGCGGTCTGGGGTGTTCTGGGGCGGAGCCAACATTTCAGCGCATACAGGGTAATTTTAAAACAAATGCGCATGTGCCCATACAAGCACGTATTGGCACGCGAGCAGAGGTACACTTGAATTTGAAATCATGCGCTTGATTTAAAATACATCTACCACACTTAAGTTTGCACCTAATTTTAAGAGGTTACTGGAGCAAACCTACTTCACATTTCTCCCATAGGACTTTATAGGCTTTAACACGCATATGTAAGCGGATTTTAAAAAATGCTCGCAGGAGAGACATTCCCAGTTTTTCCAATTAGACCGCCAGTTTGCCCAGTCAGTCTCGAGGTCATCCTGCACGCCCCTCCTAACTGACCCGGATTCGTCACCCTGTCGTGTAAGCCCAAAAACATGTGATCTGCAGACTTGCTCCTCATCAGAAGCAACAATAAACGTGCGCAGCTCTGTGGCCTCTGGGTTTAAATTAAGGATTTACACGTGGAACAGTTGTCCCCGCCCCTTTTTCACCACCTTAAATTGTGACTTCTAAAATACGTGTCCAACGAGTGCAACCCAGATTCTCGGGTATATGGGCATTTTTGTGCGAGCAACACTTTTCAAATCAACCCCCATAAATTGCTATTTTTTTTAAAAAGTGCATGCATTTTTCGATTTACTCTCTTATTTGTACACCTGCTAATTATCTGGCTGAAGTAATATTGAAGAAGTTAATTGTGTATCATTGGTAGGGTGGGAGTTCAGGCTGAAGAGATGGCTCAGTGACCTGGAGAAGGACTGGGTGATCTGGTAGATTAATTGGTAAAACTGGTAATTCCCTTAACATGAGCACGCTTTGAAATACACTTATGTGCATAAATCCTAATATACGCAAGTTCTACTACATTTTCACATGTAAAATATACACATATCTTTAAAATAGGTAGCAAAAGTGCATATATCTCATTTCAAATCATTGCATGCATTTGCACATAAACATACTTACATGCATATGTTGCAGGTTAAAGATGTGTTTCTTTTATAATATGCATGTACCTGATACGCACAGGTTTTAAAATACTATTGTAAATCTTCTCGTGGCCATATATACGCATATATACCACTGCCCACAACTCTGTGAAAGTTAGCCCCCATGTGGTAGAATCAAACGTGATGAACAAAATTGCTTGAATTGATAGGAACACACCTTTAGCAGCATTGAGGTTATCAAAATCATAACTCAGGAGATGTACATGCAGTTTTGATGCTATGTGAAATATAGTACATAAGAGACATATATAGTGAAAAGAACCCATTGCTGCCTTAGAAAACAGAAGCCTTACCAACAACTTCTGATTCCTCACTCTCATTCATATGGAACGCCAAGTCTCCTTGGGCTTAATCCATAGTTTGCGCATACCAGCAAACATAACTGAATATAGCCCTGGTATGGTTACAGAACTGGGCACCAAGTGTAATTCTATATCTTACTCACAGTCATAATGGAGCTATAGGTCATCCTATGTCAGAAGGAACAGGCTGAGCCAGTTCTGTTGCGTCTCTGAACTTGTATTTCTACTTTCTTAACATGGAGTTATAGGGTCACCTTGGTAATATTGAACAGACAGATGTACGTTTTTTGTTACCTTCTCTTTTGACCACTTCCTTGGGATTTCTCACTAAGATAGGAGTTGAAATAGCAGAACTGATCCACCTGCTGCACCTTATAAATTGAAAACCAGTCAACCTAAATGGACCCCAGCCACACATGAGCCACGTTCAAATAGTCATCTTCAGTTCTGCACCTACAAGACATTTTATTAAAAGGAACTGGCCACCCATGAAAACCTAACAACTCCCGCCTACCCTCCCGTAAGAAATTCTGGAACATAAAAATAGAGAAACGTGATGGCAGAAAATGATCATACAGCCGAGCTTGTCTGCCCATCCACACCAACTGCTCAACTCAATAATCCCTGCCCTTCCTTCACAAATCCCCTGTGCTTGTCCCACGCTTTCTTGAATTCAGATACTGTCCTTGACTTCATCACTTCCACTGGCAGTCTCGTCCTGCAACCACCACCCTTTCTGTAAAAAAAAATATTTTCTTAGATTACTCCTGAGTCTACCTCTTTCACCCTCAAAAAAAGTATTTGCTCCAGATATATCCTAATATTTTCAATGGAAAAAAAATGGAGGGGCAAAACTACATTGATTTTTTTTCCTGGATCAATGGAGATATTGCGTGTATAAGTCCCAATGTTGCACCCCAACCTCAAACACAGAATGGTCACGCAGCCTCATAGAGACATTCATGTCTTTTATCACCACAATACATTTTATATAGTCATACATTTTCATAAAACTATTAAAAATACAATAATTCTAGTGTAATATGTGGGACACAGCTCTTGCCTTTTCTGATGCTATTATACAATGTTCTGGCACAGAAAAATGATACTAATTACATCTTAGGTGTGGCAGCTTGCAATGCATACAGCATATGCTGATCATGTGTGAAACCTTGTACTTATTCTACTCTTTTACCAGCTAAAGCATAAATAAAGCACAAATAAATTCTGAGAGCTTTTGCCAGACACCTTGCATGCAATATTCAGTATGAACAATGTACGCTTACAGCGTGCAATTTTAAATAGTCTGCAAGGTAAATCCATGCATGTTATCATAGTAACATAGCCAATTACAGCAGATAAAAGACCTAATTGACCCATCCAAACTGCCCAGTCGAGATTATTCCACTTTAGGTAGATGGACACCAGTTCCACCTACAATTCTGTCTTTACCTGACCTCTCAACAATTTTCTCACCATAACCACCTTCCATATCCATCCCAAGCATGCCCAAAATCTGTTAAAAGTGCTGTCCTCTATCACCAATGCTGGTAGGTTATTTCAGGCCTTCTCATGTTCAACTTTGATTCTTATAAGATCAATACTTAATCCAATATCCAGACCCTTTCCATTTCATATTCAATGCATACTACTTACATTATGCATTTCTATCCATTTATCAAATGTTTCTGACTTATGTCCAAACTTCGTTGTGACAGGAGGAAGTTTGGTCAAGAATCCTGTGAATAACTGGACTCCATTGCTTGGACCACATCTCCCTAGAAGTTTCCTTATGAAAAAAGACATTTGGAGGTCTATATTCAGACACAGTCTGGATAGCAAAGTTAGCAAGATAAACTTATCCAGCTAACTTTGAAGGCATATTCAAACTAATGATTTTATACCAAGGTAATGTATTTATGTTTTATTTTATTATCTCTACTCTTACTATACTGCCTCACTAATTGTTTAAATTGTATGATTATTTAGCCTACTATTTTTAGTTTACTATTTTATTTACATTCTGAAACTATGTATCTACTTCCTTTTTAAATGAATATTTGCTAACTACTGTAAACTGACTACTGTAAACTGATATTCCATATTAGGTGCTACAACCCAAGAAAGAGATCTAGGTGTCATAGTGGATAACACATTAAAATCGTCGGCTCCATGTGCTGCAGCAGTCAAAAAAGCAAACAATGTTGGGAATTATTAGAAAGGGAATGGTGAATAAAACGGAAAATGTCATAATGCCTCTGTATCGCTCCATGGTGAGACCGCACCTTGAATACTGTGTACAATTCTGGTCACCGCATCTCAAAAAAGATATAATTGCGATGGAGAAGGTACAGAGAAGGGCTACCAAAATGATAAGGGGAATGGAACAACTCCCCTATGAGGAAAGACTAAAGAGGTTAGGACTTTTCAGCTTGGAGAAGAGACGACTGAGGGGGGATATGATAGAGGTGTTTAAAATCATGAGAGGTCTAGAACGGGTAGATGTGAATCGGGTATTTACTCTTTCGGATAGCAGAAAGACTAGGGGGCTCTCCATGAAGTTAGCATGGGGCACATTTAAAACTAATCGGAGAAAGTTCTTTTTTACTCAACGCACAATTAAACTCTGGAATTTGTTGCCAGAGGATGTGGTTAGTGCAGTTAGTATAGCTGTGTTTAAAAAAGGATTGGATAAGTTCTTGGAGGAGAAGTCCATTACCTGCTATTAGGTTCACTTAGAGAATAGCCACTGCCATTAGCAATGGTAACATGGAATAGACTTAGTTTTTGGGTACTTGCCAGGTTCTTATGGCCTGGATTGGCCACTGTTGGAAACAGGATGCTGGGCTTGATGGACCCTTGGTCTGACCCAGTATGGCATTTTCTTATGTTCTGATTTGATATGCTCGCATGAAAAATCGGTATATAAAAATGATTAAATAAATAAAAATTATAAAATACATAAAATAAATAAATCTCAATTAGTTATCTGGCTACCTATAGACAGCTTACTTTAGGACAGCTCTTTGATTTGACCAGACTTAGCCGGCTCAGTCATCAGGCTAACTCTGAATATTGGAGTTAACCAGTTAACTTAGCCGACTAGCTCAACTCCTGCCACTTATGACCCGCCTCCCCCTAACTTATACGGCTAAATATAGCTGGGAAAGACAGATGGATAATTATTAAACTATCCATGTAAATGGCTTTTGAATATGGACCTCTTGATTTTGAGGATTCTCACTGAATGGATTTTCCTGCGTGCAATCAGGGATTTTAGTTTGTGTGTGAAAGTAAGTTTCTCCATTGTGTTTTTTAATTCATGTTTTATGGGGATTTTTTTTTCAATATTCTCCTGAAATAAGCAGCTCCCCAAAACATGGCCATATTGGGTTTTCATTATATATAATTTGTCTTTATGTTGGGGTAATAAATTATAATATCTATCATTTCTCTTTCCTATTTAATTTTTATTGTACTTTCCAAAGGGAAAAAAGGCTTATGAGATTGCTGGGTGTATGTGTGTGCTTAAGAACCTTTGTGTTTGGTGTCCTATTCACAGTAAACTCTCAGGACATATCAGGGGGGAGGGAAGACATGAATATTCTGACAGGGGTGAGATTTTCCCCCATATTCACATGCACAGATCATGGATGCTTGTGTCCCAAAAAGTAGGCTTCTTTAGTTCTGCTTGGACCGTCTCGTTCATTTTCTTTTTTCACTTACATTTGTTTGCTATTTGCCACCAGGGGTGGATTGGACTATCAGGACTTCAGGCAGGCATCAGCTGGCCACGTGCCTTGTGTCAATCCCAGCAGCGCCACTGCAATCAACACTAGGCCCCCTCAGCAGAGCCTCCGCTGAGGCTTTCCGCTTGATTGCACTTACTTTCATTTTATCCACAGTGGCGGTAGAGGCTCCCTGGGCCTGCTCCTGTCTCAGACCCGTGGCAAGGGAGGAAACATTTGGGCTGCCCCCCCTTGTACCTGCCCCGCCTCTCATGGTGGGAGGCAGCTCACAGACCTTCTGTTGACGCCTCAAGGCTTTGTACTGCTATCCTCAGGCAGTGGCAAAGGCAAAGAAAAATGCATCATGGGGGCCTTGCAGCCCACCCCATCCCAATCCATGGAAGTAGCCCACCAACCCACCCATCCTCCTGGGGCCCTGCCTGGTTTCACCACCACCACCACCACCAAGGGAAGAATTTTTTTTTTAACTTATGCCAGTGACTGAGCTATAGGTGAGAGCAAGTTTGTATGTGACAGTGTGTCAGGGAGCATATGTGCGAGTGAACATGGGTGAGAGTGCATGACTGTGAGTAAACACATGAGTGTGTGTGTGTCAGTGAGCAACCATGTGTGTGTGTCTAAGCAAACGCATAAACAAAAATGTGTGTGTGCTTCTCAGCAATCGTGTGAGCAAGTGTTTGTGTGTCTGTGAGCATGCGTATGATCAAGAGTGTGTGTATGTCTGTGAGTGTGCATGCACGCGTGTGTGTGTGTGGGAGAGAGAGAAGAGAGTCTCTGCACAACCCCCATCTCCAAATAATCCTCAATCTCAGGTTGACCGGATTCAGAATTGTCCCAGGTATCAAGAGCAGAGTATTTTTATCCTTATTAGTTTTATTATTTAGTGTGTTTGCTGTTTGGAAATATTTTATTGGCATTTGTAAACTTTAAAAAAAATTTCATTTGAGTTCTTAATTATTGAATAAGAATATTATTCATCAGATGTTTTGAAATATTTTTTTTACTAATATGGTTTTACTGTTATGATTGATTTTATTGTATGATGTTTTAAGAGGAATTGTGACGTTTCTGTTTTGCACAGCATACAGAGTCTTGCTTGTTGTGGTTTTGAGTTTGGTTTTTGTCTGAGTAGTTCTTTATGGCAGGAGTTATCAGTCCTCTTCTCAGGGCACACCTAGCTAAATCAGATTTTCAGGATATCCTCAAAGAATATGCATGCACTGCTTCCATTGTATGCAAATCTGTCTCATGCATATTCATTGTGGAAATCCTGAAAACTTGACTGGCTAGTGCTCTTTTGATATAGGAGGTTTACTATACTGTAATTGTAATTCAGTTTATTTATGGGTTTGAGGGCCTGACAATCACCAAACAGAGCACTGTATTGTCCCAAAATGAAGACAAAAGTAAAAAAAAAAATAATAATAAATAACCGAAGTGTTATATAAAGGCATTCACGTAATAATAATAATCAAAAGCAACGTGTCAGCAAGCCCATCAGGGTGTACCTTTAAATGGACCACCCGGTCTAATCAGTCATCCACTTTTTCTGTTGCATCACTTTTTTGTTTTTATCTGCATATAAAGGTCCCAATTATTGACCACATGTATACAAACTCCGACATCAGTCAGTGTTTTGTAGAACTGCATCTGGGGAACAATTCAGAAGAGATTAATCTGAAAAGATGTGCTCACTCCTGGACTCCAAAACATCTTACTGTTTCTTACAAAAAAGGGATCTTCTAATGCCCGTCCTCTGAACGCCGAGTTTTAAAAGTCCTGAAATCATAAAACATCATAAAGAAATCTGGAATTTAGGGGGTTAATTTCTAACCCTATCACACGCGATAGCTAGATCGGGGCAGATGTGGCACTAACATCGCTGTTGGCGAAAAGGTAAGACCCCCTTATCGCTGCCAGTAGCGCGCCCAATAGCACCACCTTTCACAGATATTCAAGAATACTGGTTAACTTCCCTAAATTTATATATTGAAAAAACGAGAGATGGCTTTTTTAGGTCTTTATTTCAGAAGCCTACTGATACTAGCAGTTTACTTCACTTTTCTAGCGCACATCCGCTTACGTAAGCCTCTTCAAATAATAAATATTTAAAAGAAAGTCTTCTCATTTATTTATTTAACACTTTTTTATACCGACCTTCATAGTAATAACGATATCGGATCGGTTTACATAGAACAAGGGTATAACTGAAGCAATAAATAAAATAGTAATTAACAAGAGAGGTGAATAAGGCAAAGTTACATTTAACAAGGAGTAAAAAACTTGTATGCAAGTTTTGACTCATAAGTCAAGTCTTTAGACTTGACTTATGAGTCAAGTCAATAAATTTTATTTATTTATTTATTTTATTTATGAGTCAATCATAAGTCAATAAAATTTTATTGACTCATAAGTCAAGTCTTTAGACTTTCAGTATCAGGCTAAGAATATATGTCATCTCACTTTTTAACTCGGGGATACCCTCCAGCTTACATCTGAAAAGCATTTTTAAGAGTTAAGCACCGCCATTGGCAGTGGCTACTTTTTAAAAAAGTGAAGATACGGAAGGCTTGTGTATTACCGTTTTCAGCACATGTTAGGGAAGTTAGATGTTCTATTCTTAGATACTGACGAGTATTGCAATTACATTTAGTTTTCAAGGATTCTTTCTGCATAGCTTATATCAAGGGCAGTAATTTATGCGATGCATTGGTGCAATCTGATTTTACCATAACGTGATGTTTTCAGTATGCTGGGGATCCGTGCACATTAAGACTGTGTTTGTACCATCTTCCAACATTACTATTAGAACTGAAATATGACACTACATGCCAAGCTGCATTCATAGTTTATGTTAAATGTTGTTCCCGCTAGAAATTCTAAGTGAAGAAGACTACTAATATGGTAAAAACAAGGAAGATAGTACATCGTTCTAGTTTGAATACTGACTGTGTCACAGCTCCCTTAGTTATCCATTGTGAGGAAAATAGAAATTCTTTGGAAGATCTAAGGTGCTGTGTGACTGATCATATTCGTATGGATTGGCAAGGAGGGGGACCCTGCAGGATCCTTACTTCATTTAGAATCAGGGACAGATTAAGGACGGGCCAACAGAGCAGTTGCCTGAGGTTATCAACCGAGACCCATGGGTGTGGAGCCAAATTACTAGCCTGGCCAAGGTGCCAACATGTCTCCGTCCGTCTCTGCCTAGAACATGTCGGATTTAACACCGTTTGGCCTCAGTTCTGATTTGGACATGGCGGCTTTTTTTTTTTATGATTTTCTCATGAACAGTTGTGTTTTGTTTCTTTAAGCTGCAGGACTTCTTTGTGACGTAATGATCTTTTATGAGCGTCAGGACTTTTAAGATTCAGTGTACATAGGCCAGGCGTCCCTCCTAAAGATCCCTTTTATAAGAAATGGTTAGACGCTTTGGAACCTGACGTGAACACATCTTTTCAGAATCATCTCTTTTGAATTGCTCCCCTGCTGAAGTTTTGTTACACAAATCCTGACATCAGCCAATTTTTTTGTATGTGTGCCATACCTGGGACTTTTAAATGCAGATAAAAACAAAAAACTGATACATCAGATAAGGAGGAGGATTGATTAGACTGAGTGGTCCATTTTAAGGTCCACGCTGACTGGCTTGCTGACATCTTGCTTTTGATTATCGTACCACCTTTATATCAATACACAAAACACTTATTATTGTTCCTTTTTACAGGTTCTGGGGGCTGCCCATAGTCAATGCATGTTACAATAAGCTTAATACCATATGGAAGGGGTGGGCAACTCTGGTCTTCAGGAGCCACAAGCAACTCTGGTTTTCAGGTTAACCAAAGTGAATATTCATGAGATAGAGTTGCATATACCGTCTCCATTATATGCATATATACCTCAAGAATATTTAATGTGGAAATCCTGAAAACCAGACCTGTTAGTGACTCTTGAGACCGGAGTCGGCCACTCCTGTCATATAGGTTCCAAATGCCTTTTTTTGGCTGGATTTTCTGGTGGCATCCTAGTAGTAGGGACGTAGGGCGACTGCTGAAGTTGGTGTTGCTGCCTTATGACCAACTCTCTGTGCTGCCTCCCCTGCCTGACATCATCAATAAAGGCCAGGTTCAAAATGTCTCCTTTGACATGCTAACACATGCGACATTGAGCTGGTCATTGATGATGCCGATGTCAAGCTGTGGGAGGCAATTCAGAGAAGGAGCAGAGCTTTACTTTCAGGCCGATACAGTAAAATACGCTCAGCTGAGCGCACCATTTAACCCGCGGTTGGATGCGCGTTTTGGACATGCATCCACTACCCCTTATACAATAAGGGGTTTATCGCGTCCAAAACGTGTATCCAAACCCCCCCAAAACAAATAGTGCTCATCACATGCAAATGCGTGTTGATGAGGCTATTAGCTATTCACCCCAGATACAGAAAAAAAAATGTGCGCCTGATTCACACATTTTATGCTCAGAAATTAATGCCTGCCCAAGAGAAAGCATTCATTTCTGAGCAGGGCAGGCATTAATTTCTGAGCAGCCCAAAAAAAAGTGTACAGAAAAGCAGAAAATACTGCTTTTCTGTACATCCTCCGATTTAATATCATGTTAAAAAAAAAAAAGTGCGCCAGTGGTCAGGTTAGGGAAATGGACGCTCAATTTTACGAGCATCCATTTCCTAATCCAAGGGAAACGGACACTCGTAAAATTGAGTGTTCATTTTCCAAACCCGCTGACAGCCACCTCTCCTGGGTTTCTGATGCTAGGGAGGTGCTAGGGGCGCGCTATTGTCCCCCCTAGTGCCTCCTTTTTAGCGCACCCCATCATTTAAATACAGTATTGCGTGCCCAGGAGAGGTGGCTGGGTGCTCGTTAGGTAAGCTCAGTGTTGAGCGCCCATTTTCCTCACGTCCTTACTGGGTAGACCTGTTAATTGGTAACCAATGCCAGCAATTAGGAACAGCTCATGGCAATCTGCTGCTTGAGATGAGAGACAGGATTAGGAGAAGATGCCCCCCTCCCCCTGCTAAGTTACCCAAAAGGGATACGCTCTCCAAGAGACAGCCCACACCAGCTCACCATACAAAAGAAAATTCACCTCAGTACCAGCCACAAAGAAAACTTTCATTGCCAGAAACTTTGTCAAGTGACACCTGGGAACTTTTGATTTTCCGGTCACCCTAAGATTGTCATGGATTAGTGGAGGGGAGCAGGGAACACACAAACTTTCTCCTTTCACAAATCCCGTCTACCCTCTCTTCTTCTTACTCCTCTCTTCCACTTCCTCATTCTCCCTTCCCTCTCACTCACCCCCTTCCCTCTGTCACTCAAGCCTTCCCTCCCACTTATTCACCTCTTCCTCCTACTTCCTCCCTCTCTGTCAGTCAGGCACACACACAGGCTCCTTCTCAGTCACCCCTCCCTGCCACTCACCCCATATCTTCCCTCTCAGTCACTCAACCCATCGCTCACACTCACTGCCTCATGGGGGTCTCCTCTCACTGGGGAGGGATGGGAGCGCTGCTAGCTAGCTTTTTAGCTTCCCTGTGTGAACAATTACTGTGCTGGCCCCTCTTCAGTCTCTTTTTTTTATGTTTAATTTGCATTCTTTTTCTAATCAGGGCCAGTGGAAGGGTTTTAGGTAAATCTTACAGATTTGTGTCCAGAAGGGTTTTAGGTGAATCTTACAGATTTGTGTCCAGATCTCCCCCCGCACTACAGCCCTTTTCACGTACAATTTAAAATTATGCATTTATAGTTCAAGATTTTACATGAAAAGGGACACTCAAAGTACAGTATTTTGAAGTACAAATATCACAACCTGTATATTATATTTACATGCACTGCTGTGGTGTCAACCAGAAAACTCTGCTTAAAATCCAAAAAGACACTTGGAACGTATTAAGACTATTGTAATGCAAATTGGGTGTGGGCTTGGTCTTCAGAAAGCCATGAGCTAACTAAAATACAATTACAATATAATACACCTCTCATTCCAAAACAGTTCTAACTGCCAGCACTCAAACAGTAACAACCCTACCTACGAAAAGGCAGCACTGCAAATATTACACCAGGCCATAAATCACAAATATACCACTTATCAGGAAAAGAGAACAAACCAAGCTGTGCTAGATCCCTACATGGAAACTACACATTAGAATACCTCACCTCGGACACGTGCAGAACACAGACAGACCCTCACTAATAGGGTAATTCATTACAATGTGTTATGGTGTTAACACCCGCGATAATGCATATGTTAACGCCATACTGCATGTGATAGTAATGGTAGCACATGGCACGAATGCAAATTTTTCCATTTTGAGAGAGAGAGAGAGAGAGAGAGAGCGAGAGAGAGCCTCTGGGGTGGCGCACACATAGTAGTCACCTCATTTGGAGTGAGTAAAGTCACAAAGATAAGATTTCTTCAATGTTTTCTCGCTCTAGACGATGTCAAATCTTCACTGAGGTCAACTGTGCTGTTCGTACATCTCACTCTGCATGTAAAACTGGCCCCAAAACCCTACACCACCACCAAAACCTCACCTCGAGTTACTAGCTGGCCCCCTATAGTCATATAAATACTTCACTGCTCTGAAGGCCTTATAAAGAGGCTGTCTCTATCTCTCATTAAAAGTGTATATATTATTTTCTTTTACATTTCCCAAATACCAATAAAATATTTCATAACATCATACAGATCAAACACCCTCACAAATCTGCTTCATTTTTTTTGAAGGAGTTAATAAACATGTGGATAAAGGTGAACCGGTAGATGTAGTATACTTGGATTTTCAGAAGGCATTTGACAAAGTCCCTCATGAGAGGCTTCTAGGAAAAGTAAAAAGTCATGGGATAGGTGGCGATGTCCTTTCGTGGATTACAAACTGGCTAAAAGACAGGAAACAGAGAGTAGGATTAAATGGGCAATTTTCTCAGTGGAAGGGAGTGGACAGTGGAGTGCCTCAGGGATCTGTATTGGGACCCTTACTGTTCAATATATTTATAAATGATCTGGAAAGAAATACGACGAGTGAAATAATCAAATTTGCAGATGACACAAAATTGTTCAGAGTAGTTAAATCAAAAGCAGATTGTGATAAATTGCAGGAAGACCTTGTGAGACTGGAAAATTGGGCATCCAAATGGCAGATGAAATTTAATGTGGATAAGTGCAAGGTGTTGCATATAGGGAAAAATAACCTATGCTATAGTTACACAATGTTGGGTTCCATATTAGGAGCTCCCACCCAAGAAAGAGATCTGGGATCATAGTGGATAACACATTGAAATCGTCGGTTCAGTGTGCTGCGGCAGTCAAAAAAGCAAACAGAATGTTGGGAATTATTAGAAAGGGAATGGTGAATAAAACGGAAAATGTCATAATGCCTCTGTATCGCTCCATGGTGAGAACCGCACCTTGAACACTGTGTACAATTCTGGTCGCCGCATCTCAAAAAAGATATAATTGCGATGGAGAAGGTACAGAGAAGGGCTACCAAAATGATAAAGGGGATGGAACAACTCCCCTATGAGGAAAGACTAAAGAGGTTAGGACTTTTCAGCTTGGAGAAGATACGGCTGAGGGGGGATATGATAGAGGTGTTTAAAATCATGAGAGGTCTAGAACGGGTAGATGTGAATCGGTTATTAACTCTTTCGGATAACAGAAAGACTAGGGGGCACTCCATGAAGTTAGCATGGGGCACATTTAAAACTAATCGGAGAAAGTTCTTTTTCACTCAATGCACAATTAAACTCTGGAATTTGTTGCCAGAGGATGTGGTTAGTGCAGTTAGTATAGCTGTGTTTAAAAAAGGATTGGATAAGTTCTTGGAGGAGAAGTCCATTACCTATTAAGTTCACTTAGAGAATAGCCACTGCCATTAGCAATGGTAACATGGAATAGACTTAGTTTTTGGGTACTTGCCAGGTTCTTATGGCCTGGATTGGCCACTGTTGGAAACAGGATGCTGGGCTTGATGGACCCTTGGTCTGACCCAATATGACATGTTCTTATGTTCCTGTGTTCTTAGTCACAGTCTTCAGCCTGCCTTCATCCAAGCTAGTATTCAGCCTTGTTTCATCTTCACCCTAACCTGCCCTTCGGCTCTGTCTGTAGTTATAGATTTCTAGATCTTCTTAGTCTAGCCCGTGCAAAGACTTGTTCACCCATTGTTGGCAAAGACCATAGGACTCTGCCCCTCAGGTTGTGTCAGTTGCGCCATGGGAAGAGGTACTCACGCTTATGTCACTCGCAACAGAGGGGAGCAGCAGCACAACTGAATGCATGTATCAGAACGTGTGCAAGTGTGTATGTGTGTGCATGATTGATGTTGGCTGGGAGCGTTGTTGCTTCATTACTTGGCAGCTGGCTCAAGAGCTGATTGGTCGGCAAGAGACTTTAACACCAGGTCAGGAATCCAGGAAATATATAAGAGATTTCACCAAGTTTGGGGAGAGGGGCCCAAGCAGTTGAGGACTTCAGCTCAGTTTGCTCACCCCAGTTTAGGGTGTGATCTACTTTGTTATTTAGGAAAAATGGAAATTTATGTTGGAGATATTTTGGCTTAATTCTGGCCGGGGTCTAGGTCAAATGATGAAACCTCTCAAGGTTTGGCTTGACATGCTTTTGCAAGCTTATGAAGCATGTGCTGCATAGAAAGAAACAAGGAACCATCCAGTCTGTCCAGCAAGCTTATGGTACTATCTACCACGCTAAGCAGGTTACCCCCATGCCTATCAATTCCCCAAACCGTAAAAGTAGGTTACTGTCTGAATCCAGTTCCTTGTTACCCCTTGCCATTGAAGCAGAGAGCAATGATGGAGTTGCATTAACAGTATGTAGGTTTATTGGATAAGGGTAGTAACCACTGCGGCAACAAGTTATCCCCATGCAAGCTTTTCTTCATTTCCATCCTGTAGTCTTTAGGGATCCACAGTGATTATCCCATGCCCTTTTGAAATCTTTCACTGTTCTCATCTTCACCAGCTCCTCCAGAAGGGCATCCCAAGCAGGAGGGAGCCAGACCAGTATCCTTTGGGCTGGTTTTAAAAAAAATCCCCTGAGCTGATAATTTCCTACAATCTGCCCCTGTTGGAATGGTCACCACCCTTCTTCCTTCTCCTAAATGTTCACATTAGAAGATTTAACTGAGAAAACAGAAAGGGTTGTTTGGTTTCCCTTGGCACATATCTATTTGACCCCAGATGATTCCTCACCCTTAAGTGTGTTTCTCCCACATAGAATCTAGATGTCAGCCATATTCTCTAGACATCAGATTTTTGGGAGAAGATAAGTTAATGCAGGAAGTTAGAAGAGAATGAACTAAAAAGGGCAGATCTTACTTTGCGCTCTTAAGCTACCGTACCTGCAAAGGCTTGGCAGTTAGACTCAATGTAGGCTCTGCAACTTTAGCTGTGATGGTCTCTAAGGGAGCCTCCATGGACAACAGAGTACTCCAAAGACATGGATTGAGCTTCATATTGGATGTAGGCAATAGCGTACTGAACGATATCAAGGAAAGAAACTTTTCTGATGGATAGAAGTGGTTATATCCCATTCTTTAAAAAGTATCTGATTGTGACGTCTCTCACACTCCTGGAATTTTCAGAATAGGGAAGAATTTGGAGGCCAGGCTGTTTTCCCTTGTAATCCCAGCTTGCTGTGAGCCACACATTAAGTACATTAAACACGGAGCACAGCAAAGGAAATTGAATCCAGCATCATTAAAGAAGACAGACAAGTGTAAACTGAGAAATTTTCAAATGTTTGTCAAGCATTAGCAAACATTTGCTGTTTCGCTTTTTGAGGTCGGTGTATTAAAGTCTACCTCCATGATGGAGTTTGCATGCACTAACAGCACTGTAAGCATACGCAATCTAATTTACACACAATAACATTTTTAATGTCTGTAACCTAGCTTGTGAGAGTTTTAATAGAAAAACCTATGCTAATAAGATACAAAACAGCTCATTACGTATTAACGCATAAAAGATAATGCTTTTTAAAACTCACAACATAGGCATCTTGACACACAGAATTTAACCTACACCTCAGTGAGGTATAGTTAGGATTTTCTCATAACATTTGCATTAATACACTAACATTAATGCTTATAAAGTCATATTAAACTCATTTACATGTCATTAATATAGAATATTAACATGTATTAATGGCTAATGTTAATGGTCCTTTTGTCTGGCACAAATTGAGTGGAAACCTTTACTGGATACTCTTTTGTGGACAGGCAATGTGGCCTAGTAATCAGAGCACAGATCCATGTAATCTGTGTATCCAAATATGAGGGCCATCTTGATCTCTACTGTAGGCTCAAGCAAATTACTTAAATTCCTTGAGGTAGATATTCAAAGATGTTTGCCTGGATAACTTTTAAATTATCCAGATAAACCCTGAGGTTTGAATATCTTGGCCACTTATCTGGATAAATTTTATCCTGCTATGTCATTAACGGATAAAATTTATCTGGATACATTGGAGGTATTCTGGAGCTGAGTTCACATAGCCACAATTTATTAGTTATTTATTTATTTTATTAATTTATTTTGAAGATACAATGCTAAGCAATGTACCAAAAACATACATAATATAGCAAACAATAAAACAAAACTTAACTACATTGAATAAAACCATGTATTGTGAATATTATCATGTTATAATGTAAAATAGTTATAATATTCCTTGTAAATAGTTATAATTTACCATGTTATAATGTAAATAGGGCGGACCTCGCCCTATCTCTCAGTTTCCTGTAAACCGATGTGATATTTCGATCGAATGTCGGTATATAAAAGAAAATAAATAAAAGCATAGTATCACAACAATAAAATAAATTACAGGAAAGCCATCTGATAGTAATGTGCCTTCAACTTTTTCTAAAAAGTTTAAAATTTGTGATATCACCAACCTCAGTTGGTAGTTCATTCCAGAGGAGGGGGTCAATTACAGAGACTGTTCACAGAAACGTTTTCTTAGGATGCTGAATACCATAGTAGAAGATACACTAAGTTCCGTGTTTATAGCCTTCCTCAAACTGTATTTAAAGCTCCATATTGTTTTATTAAGCATAAGAAATGTCTAATTGGAAGTTAGCCAGAATTTGTTGGAAATCCTGAAAGCTTTTCATTCCAAAACAGCAGGGAAGGTTATTTGACTAAGTCTGAACGTGGCTGAGAGGAGCTGCCAGATAACTTTACTGTAACAAGCTTTTCAAGTAATATAGGTGGCTAGGTAGATTTTTTTAAATCTAGCACCATTTTCCTCCCCTCCCCCCAAGCACCTCAAAAGATACCAAAAACATAGTGGGCCTATAGGCTGGAAAAACCTCCGCTCCTCCTTCACTAAATAGAATTTGAAGGTTGGTACCCTCTCGAGAGCTCCCTACTCCATCCAGAACTCCCCAAACCCCTTATTACCACTAGGAGGCATAGAAGATAAAGTTTGCCTATTTGTGGATGATACTAAGATCTGCAACAGAGCGGACATGCTGGAAGGAGTAAAGACAATGATAGGAGACTTAAGAAAGCTTGAAAACTGATCAAGGATTTGGCAGATGGGATTCAATGCCAAGAAGTGCAGAGTTTATGCATCTGGGGTACAGTAATCCAAAAGAGCTGTGTGTGATGGGGGGAGAAGGAGTAATGTGCATGGACTGGGAGAGGGACCTTGGGGTGATAGTGTCTGGCGATCTGAAGGTGGTGAGGCAATGTGACAAGCTAGGAGAATGCTGGGCTGCATAGAGAGAGGAATAACCAGTAAGGAAAAGGAGGTGATAATGCCCTTGTACATACAGGTCCTTGGTGAGGCCTCCCATCGAAGGATAGAGACAGGATGGAGGTGGCCAGAGAAGGGCGACCAAAATGGTGTGGGGTCAGTATTGGAAGGCTTATGAGGAGAAGCTGAAGGATCTGAATATGTACACCCTGGAGGAGAGGAGGTGCAGGGGAGATAGGATACAGACCTTCAGGTACCTGAAAGGTTTTAATGATGCACAATCGTTAACCATTTTTCGTTGGAAAGAAATCAGTAGAACTAGGGGTCACGAAATGAAACTCCAGGGAGGATGACTGAGAACCAACGTCAGGAAATATTTCTTCACAGAAAGGGTGATGAATGCGTGGAATACCCTTCCAGAGGAGGGTGTGAAGACTAAAACAGTGAAATAATTCAAAAGGACATGTGATAAAGATTGTGGATTCCTAAAGGCTGGAGGATGCAAATGAAGAACAGGATGCATGGGGGTGACTTGCTGGTGTGGCGGTTACTTACTACCCTTAACAAATAAGCCTTGATAATGCTGATGCAACTCCATCATTGCTCTCTGCTTCCACGGCAAGGATAAAGGGAAATTGGATTCAAATAGCAAACAACGAGGGCCCTGACTTTTATGGATTGGGAAACTGAGAAGCATAGGGGGGTGACCTGCACGGTGCAGCAGATACAAAATAAGCTTGCTGGGCAGACTGAAGGATCATTCGATCATTTTCTGCCATCATTTCTCTGTTTCTAGGAGCTCGGTGCACATATCCAGCTCCCGGCTCATCCTGTGTTTCATCGGTAGTCTGTTCAGAGTGTTGCTTTGACAGCAACGCTGGTAGGTCGATCCTGGTAGCAGCATTGCTGTGAAAGCTGTACTGGATGAGCCGGGAGCTGGGCACATTTGCCATGCGGGATTTGAGAACGGTGGCGTTCCAGTGGGCCTGGAGGATTCAGGTTGGCTTTACAGGGGAGGCTGGAGGGGGAAGTGTGGGCTTCAGGAGAGGGGCCAGCTTTAAAACTGCAGTCAGCGAATTCAGGTGGGGGAGAGAAGGCTTTGTGGGGCTATAGTCTCACTACATTTTTGGAATATTTGTTGAGAGGGGGTTAGCAACCACAATGGCCAACATTTTTTTTCAGTGGGGTAGAGGAGTAGGGATTGAGCCAGTAAGTTAGCTAGTTTTGTTTTGGTTTTTTTAATTTTGGATTGTTACTTAACAGGCGATATTCAAACATAGCTGGTTAGGTTCTAAAGTTTTCCAGGTAGGTATACCCAAATAACTTTAAGTGAGGATATTCAGCAGGCCATTTTATCCCATTGAATATCCAATAACTTATCCAACAAGGGGGTTATTTTCTAAAGGTTTATTGCTCGCAAAAAGGGCCTTTTCGCGTGCGATAGGATGTAAGTGACCTGGAGGGGAGGAGTCGGCTGTGGCACCGCTGCCAGTGATAATGTGAGGAACATCCTCGCCGGCAGTAGCACAGCGAATAGCGCCACCTTTTATGCTATTTGCGTGAAAGGCTGCAGCCGGCCACACCACGGTGCGAACGGCTGTGGCCTTTCGCAGGCCCACCCCCCCTTCAGCCTGCCCCTTTTTCACGGGATTCATCATTCTACGAGGAATGATGAATCCTGCCCTAATCTTGACTTTTGTTTGTAAGTTATCTGTTTTCCTTTTTTTCTTCAAATATTGGCCTCCTTGTGCTGAGACCCCTACCATAAACTTTTGTGTTGAAAGGAACCTGGTAACTTTACGAGTTAATAGGCACGCAACTGCAAATATTGATGGTGATCTATGAATAAATGTATTTTATTATGTAATTATAGGCCTATAGGGGGTAAATGGACTAATGATTACCAACTGTTCAGTCCTGTTCAGTTTGGTGTCATTTTACCCTGTTGCCCCTCATTTAAACCAATTCTACTCGCTTAGTAGTTAAGTGATGTTGCCTGTGGCAGCTGATGTTGTCATCGCATAATTGCCAATGTTGGTAGTTAAACGCCCCAAGCAATGGTAAGGGTATTTATCAACAGAAGTACAGCAGGGGCAATTATGTGCTCATGCCTGCTCCTAAGGACATTATTATTATTATTATTATTAATAAAACTGTTAAGAAAAAAAATATATTTTTTTTAAGTTTGAATTGTTTGAAATGTCTTTGTAATCTCCTGTATCAGGACTCAGTGGGCTTCCTTTGTCACTTAATCACTGGTGATTTGATTAGCCCAGTAAAAACACTTTTCCTTTTCAAGCCTTTATTAGATTTGATGGGCATACTGTATATAAAATAAAACAAAATGTAACAGATAAAAAGCACATGTAATTTGGGATCATACAAGGAGAAGATGTCGAGCTATTCATTCAGAAGGTCTCATTGTCTCTGTTCCCTGTGACACAGGCTTGCTGTTTTCTGGGGCTTCTCTAAATGATTCAGTCTGCAAATATTTTGGGCCAGGGGATACATAGTCCAACTCACCGAGCTGAATATGTGGTTGTTCACTAGTCTGACACAGAAGATAGAGGGAAATATGGTACGCCATAGACCCACAGTAGGAGAGAACCTGCACGAAATGATTGTGGCAAAACGACCGCTGGAAAAGTGAAGCAATTACTGAGCATAAAAATGAGGCAAATAATATCTGCATGAATTTTTAGGCAGCTCTAGTGACTTTGTACTAATGGTTGCAGGGCTATGGAATCGACAGCATCCTCACAATGCCAAAATTGTTTGAAATACAGTACATAGCAGAGACATACAAAGAGGCTTAAGTTTGAAACTGATCCAGTTATTCCAGGCTTGAGATAAGAATCATCAGTGATATCTGATGCAAGTTGCAAATTACAATGCTTGGCCACACTACTCAACTTCTGCTAAAAATACAGGAGTGGTTAAACGAAAGGCAAATATATAATAAGCAACTAATGAGTCTGTTTAAATTGAAAGCCACACAGTTTTGTTTTAATCATATTGATTGCCAAGACTTATCAGAGAAGCGTGAACCACAGAGGGCAACTGTTTCTTGTATGCTCGTTAATCTCCTATGTTCTGCTGTTTTAAAGCCTCAGAAGTAATACAAAAAGCCTCCTGATTCTCTCACGTGCTCGCATGCCATATAGGACTTTTCTTCTTGTATCTGAAGTCTAATAATCCTCTAAGATGCCTTGAGCATCATTTAGATAAAAATCCAAAGTCTAATAAACATGAACTTGTCCAAACAGTTTGGTGATCTGCTCTGCCGTACCTCTAGAATAAAGCATTTTTCTCTTCTAAATCATACGTTTTACAGTATATAGACTTTTTAAAAACAATTCAAATGTCATCTTAGACACTGACATAGTGAAACAGTCTGAATACATTCTTAGGACCTCTCCCCTCAACATACAACACTGCATGATGGCTTCCACTTCAAATCAACTTTACCTAAAGAATTGTGTTCCATGATAAGTGTTAGTGTGCTTGAATATATAGAAACAAGGGTCAACAAATAAGCTGTAGATGACACCTTTTTATTAGACTAACTTAATAATTTGTGACCAGCTTTCTAGATCTAACCTGGTGAAGGGAGTGTAACTCTGGACAGTTAGTAAGATGTATTGCAGTCCTACATTCACCCTCAAACTTCTAAGTCTTCCTGTTTTCTTTGGTAAGTAATCAGTAAAACAAGATGGTTGTAAAGGCAGGTGAGTGTGCTCAGATATCAAGACGTGTACTTAAAAAAAAAAGTATTGCCTTCAACTGGTTTGTTGACCCTTGTGTCTAATATGCTTTATCATTAGTAAATAAAAAAATAAAATCATCATCTACATCTGTAAACCATTTTGTATTCATTTTAAGAATCCCTCTCTACTAGCTCCTGTTCAGAGCAGATTTTATTGTGAAATAAATGTATAGAATGTTTCCATACGAGCAGTACAATCACTGTTCTTTGCTACAATACATAGTTGAATATCTATTTGTATATTATAAATCGTTGATTGTTTTACAACTAAAATAGCATTTGTTTGGCTGAATTATAAAATATATTCTGTAATTTATATAGTGCACTTTATTCAGAAGACAATGTATTTTGAAATATAAATATTATTTTACCAGGAGCTTGAACATGTATGCAGTGTCCTACCTTTTTTAGATATACAGTACATACAATAAACATGTCTTATAGATTGTCTGTAGTGCTCAAAGTATGCATTCCAATTCTGACCCAGACTTGCTGGAGAGCACAACTCAAAAATAACTGAACATAAAAGCCATGCGAAATTCTTTAACAACATTGTACCCCTCCTAATAGACTCTAGGAATGGTGACTCAAATAATTGGAGAGCTGAAGAATGGTTTGTATTTCAATTTGTCCTCCTAGGAAGCAGGCACTTCAAAGGAAATCATAACAAAGCTAATCTATCGGAATCACAGGCGCACACGCGATTACTTTTTCATGCAAAACGTGGAGGGTTATTAGGCGCTAGGACCCAGAGGGAGTCTCTAAGCAGCCATCAGTAGCTCCCAGCTCCCCGTCCAGAGGAGAAAGACAACAGTGGAAGAGATCTTAGCGCCTCTCCCCATGCCAGAAGCACTGGAAATAAAGGAGGGAGATGCCAGAGTAATGAAGAGCAGAGCAGTGTTGAATTGGACATAAAGAGTAAACAGACTGAGATGGCTCTTTTTATCACTGTCCACTCTCCCTCCTATAATACGACTTTGAGTCATTTAAACAGTTATCGTGCTGAAGTGTATTTAATGGGCAAGTGCATAATTATTATATATATTGTCAGTCCTTCTTCTCCGCCCCTTTCTCCAACAAAACCCTCAGAAATGCATTTCCCATAGGTAAATTATCTCCAGTTCCAACAGTGGAGAAAACCAAGGCTTATATTCACTGCTCATGGATCTTTGACCTGTAGCTCTGAGCACTGATCCTTTCCAGATTAAAAAAAAAAAATGCAAAACCACCAAACATTCTGATGGTGTTTCAAGGAGGCATTTCCTGATCTGCTTCCCTTCTTGTTCAGATTTGTCCGCGGGTTCGTAGGGTTTGCTAATGCCCTGAGATGCTGGCAGGAAGATCAATAATAAGCAGGCACAACCCCCAACAAAAGTGCTCTTAGAGTTGCCACGTGTTTTGGAGAAAAAGTGAGCAAGGTAAGCAGCTGGAATCACTCTCAGCCCTGCCATCCCCCCCTAGCCTTCCTGTTGCAGTCTATCAGAGACTTTCCCGCTGCAGTCCTGGCCTGCAAGCGCACTCTTCCCAGCAGCCAGGTTTCGTTTGGTTACAAAACATTGCAGAATTACGGATGCCGAGCAGAGGTGACCACCGGGACGAGCTCTGCGCGCTGTTTTCCAGTGGCTCGAGACTGAATTTGGGTACAGCTGTCCGAGGCTGAACATGCAGCCCCTTCTAACCCTGCACAGATAACTGCGTGGACATCTGGACACCAAGGTGGCACATTCACAGCCTGGCACACATTTTAGATTTTAACAACTTATTTATCTCCCAGATATCCGCATTTGGATCTGGAGATATAAGCACCGGATAGTTTCGTTTATTTGAATAAAGGATTAAGATTAAGAAAGGTATCCAAACTGAGACCTATATTTTCCATTCACTAATACGGTTGTATTCATGCATCTAAAGATTAAGACAAAACACAAATTGACTTTTTAATCTTTGTTTTGACTATTTAGATGAGCAGCAGCTTTTCATATTGCCAGTGGATGTTTTTTTTTTCTTTTAAAGTTTTGCAAAGTGCATTCCTGTGTCACTTCTCATCCGTGCAAGTTCATAGCTAAACATCTGCCATACCAAACGAATCCTCTGGTGCTGCTCGAAAATCCTTCTCTCTCTGAAGAAATTGCACTTGCCATCGGAAAATGATCCAGGTTTCCTAAAAGTCCTACGTGAAGATTTTGAATAGTACAGGGGGGGGGGGGGGAAGCATTGCCTACTAAGCAGGCTGGAGTAGGGTAGTGCGCGGGGCAGGAGAGTGCACTAGAAAGAGAAACTTCTGACTGAGCTTGTCAACTCTCCCTCAGGGTGGCTTGGGTCTGTTGGAGCAAGCTGCTTATGCACTCCCTGGTAGGACCTGCAACCTTTTATTACATTTTACATGGTAGCTGCCTTTCCACAGAAAAGAAAAAAAATAAATAATCCATGACTAATTCGGACAACTTTTGCCTAGTTAGTTACCTTAGATCTTCCGAAAGCGGATAGGAATTAAAAAATGCTTGCTTTAATTTGTAATCTTTGCTTGCTTGCCATTCCCGAGATCTATAAGGTGTAGGTAAAATTGAAGGTCAGTACTTTAAATATAGTGATCGTGATCAGAAGGAAAGAGAGAAACCTGGAGGAAATAAAAAGCTACATTTGTTACCCAATTTGGAAGAGAGCGCCCGCTGACCTACCCCTCGCCGACTGGCTCCCGAAGACCAGCCTCTCCGATCCCCTAAATAAATCGCTCTTACCGTGGCAGGAGCAACCATGGCAGCCGTGGAAATGTATTCAGAAACGTCGACATGAAGGTAAAGGTTGCAAGAAGTCTGCTCATGCAAAGGCCAGCGCGCCGGATTGGGCAGAGTTGGGAGAGTTGCTGGATGGCAGAGGAGCCTTAAAACTGTGCGTCTGGTGAACCCAATCTGCAGGGTTATAACAAACCAGCTCAGCCAGATGGCTTGCTGCTCTGCAGATTAACCCCCTGTGCACTGCAGCTCTGGCAGCACGGGAGGCTGCCTGGGCTCGGAAGCAGCCTTACTCTGGCAAGTGGGGCTCGGATTCATACACGTACAAGAAACGGTGTCACTGGTGGTAAATTACTGCAACTGCTTCCAAATCATTGCTGTTATTTAGCCGTCTACTGGCAGTAAACCAGGCAAACTTTTAAGTTGCATACACTGTATTCATTGTTTCTTATGCAGAATGCAGTATTTTTTTATGAAAAACAGCTGAGTCTGGAGTTGCTCTGATGTAACTTATTTGGGGTTGATCAACATTCCAGTTGTGCGTGCCTTTTGTTTTAGGAATAGTTTGACCAGAAGCAAAGGTACACAGCACACCTCTCATGCATATTTCAGAACAGAGGACTCAGTATTGGTTAACCTAAAGCTTGAATTTAATATGCAATAAATCCATGCTATTATGCCCTATTTCACATGCGTTTGGGAGATGAAAACCACTGAAATAACAACTTACTGTGCCACCTCTTTCTTCTCAGCACATAACGTTTATCTACTTGCCTCTAACACATAGAAAATTGTCCGAATTAATCATTATCTGAAGACAAAGCCAGTACTCATCCTTCAAAATGTATACAAATTATGACTATTCAAATCAACTTCCTTAAATAACTCATGGAAAAAGCTGGTAATGCTAAAAATCCCCCCCACCCTATCTTTTTTTTTTACTGTGTAGAAGGAGACTTCATTCTGCATTTTTTTTTTTTTATTTCACTACTAGCAGCAGGAGTTCAGTTAACACTGGAAAATTGTGTTTACTTTCACTAAGTACCAGAAGGTGAAAATGACTTCTTTAAAATTAATCAAAGAGAAAAAAAACCCCTTAACACTAAACAGGAAACTACTCCAAATTTGGAGGCATGCATATTTTACTTTCAAAAATTAAAGTAAGCCCTTGGGTTGCAGTATTTTTGAATGAAGCTCCCCTTTACTCCTATTATTTATGCTTAACACTTGCTCTTTCTGTTTAGTTGAAATTCCATGTCTTGTGACCCTTATGAATCCTCGCATGCCTTGTGGCTAGTTGACCCCTACCTGTGCCCTCTCTTCTGGAAATCCTACACCCACTTATGGGTCTAGGTGTCTCAATGGGATAGAGTTCAGCTGTGCACAGTTTCCTCAGTTTCCCCGATGCTATCAGCCTGTGTGGTCTCCTGCACTGGAAGCCTTGCGCCTGACTCCGAATCCCTCTGTGCGTTGTTTCTTATCAGCTCGGAACACAACTGGGAGTCAATATCTTCTGCTGGATCTGCACCGGGACACTCTTTTGCAGTCTGCTCTTCAGTCGCTCTTTTTGCTGCTGTTCTGGGCATTTTCCAAAGTCCTCCAAAAAAAAAAATGGTTAAAGAAAATTCCACACCACAAAGTTTTTTTTTTCCTTCTTCACGGTTTTGTTTTACTTTTTCAACACAAAGCTTGTTTCAGGGTAGCTCTACAGCAAAAGAGGGAGGCAGGCAGATGAAACTAAATGCATTTATAGAGGAGGTGTGCCAGACCCTACTAGAGTCCTGCCCACTCCACCCACCCCAATCCTTTAGTTAGGGAGTCAAAGAGGAAACCAATTTGGGAGCTGATATTGTTTCGTTGAGTAGCACTGATGAGAGAGCCCGGTACCAGCAGTCAAGCAGTTACTTATATCGGGCGCACACCTTTCCACCAGAAGGTGACACATTGAGCACTCCTAAGTGCAGCCCCTGTAGCTTTAATGCGAGGTAAAAC
The DNA here is from genome assembly GCF_901001135.1 of Rhinatrema bivittatum. Classification (NCBI taxonomy): domain Eukaryota; kingdom Metazoa; phylum Chordata; class Amphibia; order Gymnophiona; family Rhinatrematidae; genus Rhinatrema; species Rhinatrema bivittatum. The sequence continues at coordinate 474,381,398 of NC_042618.1, forward strand.
AAAAGAGGCTTTGCGTTTTTCACACATTGAGAGAGAGAGTGTGTGTGTGTTTATTTGCATGCAAACAACACGCTTTGTAATTTGAGACCTGCCTGCCTAATCCTGCTTAAGTAATGGTGGATATGAAACAAAAAAAAAACAATGTAGGGGTTAGGAAAATGTTCCAAACAAAGAGGTGCACTCCCCGTTTCTTACTTTTAAATCATTGGGTTTGTTTTACAGTTTTAGAAGCCTGAATTTAGAATGATGGGGGGTTTTTCCCCCCATATTTTACATTCAGATTTGAAGGCACCGCAGGACTGATGTATGAACATGTGTAGGTTTTGAATAAGACTGAGAATAAGCCTACGTAGTAGCTTGAAGATGTTCCATGGTAAACAAAAAGGAGCTCAAGATGGTGATAGAGTGAAATTGATCTGCTGATACTGGGACCTATTTTTTAGTTTCTTTAACTAGTCAGTATATAGCGTCCATGAAATCTGATATTGGCTTTTACATTAACTTTATTTGAGGTATGCTCCATATAAGTATTTATCAAGACACTGGGAAACTCTTATTGGCCAATAATAATAAAAACAGGTAAAGGGATGTATGAAATGAGGTCTAGAATACTTGGACAAAGGCTGGATTTGATGGAAAATATCTTGTCCGTTTAAAAACACTGTGGTTCATTTACTAGTGAATAGATTCAGTTGAGTTTTCAAAGGAGTTCCACATATAAATTTAACGTACTATTGTAGCAGTTTTCAAAAGCTATTTACCCGCATAAATGCACTATACACTAGGGATGTGAATCATTTTTTAACGATTTAAATTATCGTCCGATAATTTTAAAATCGTCATTAATCGGTAAGGGACTCGATACAATAGGAATTCCCTCGATTTATCGTGAAAAATCGTTAAATCGAGTACGGGAATTATTTGAGGGGAGGGCGGGAAAACTGGCACACCAAAACCACCCCTAAACCCACCCCGACCCTTTAAAACCAATCCTTTACCCTCCCCCACCCTCCCGAACCCCCCAAAATGTTAAATTACCTGGTGGTCCAGTGGGGGGGGGGGGGGGGGGTCCCGGCGCGATCTCCCGCTCTCGGGCCATCGGCGCCATTTTGGCTACCACTGATAAAAATGGCGCCGATGGCCTGATAAAAAAAAACCCCACCCCAACCCTTTACAAATTACCCCTTTGCTTCTCCCACCCTCCCGACCCCCCCCCCCAAAACCTTTTACATGTACCTGGTGGTCTAGCGGGGGGTCCGGGAGCCATCCCTTCAATCATACCCTCGGTGCCGGTGCCGGTGCTGGACTGCTTTCAAAATGGCGCCTTTGCAAGTATGGCACCGATCGCCTTTGCCAGTATGGCGCCGATCGCCTTTGCCCTCACTATGTCACAGAGGCTCCCTGTGACATAGTGAGGGCAAAGGCGATCGGCGCCATTTTGAAACCAGTCCGGCACCGAGGGTATGATTGAAGGGATGGCTCCCGGACCCCCCGCTAGACCACCAGGTACATGTAAAAGGTTTTTTGGGGGGTCGGGAGGGTGTGAGAAGCAAAGGGGTAATTTGTAAAGGGTCGGGGTGGGGTTTTTTTTATCGGGCCATCGGCACCATTTTTATCAGTGGTAGCCAAAATGGCGCCGATGGCCCGAGAGCGGGAGATTGCGCCGGGACCCCCCCCCCACTGGACCACCAGGTAATTTAACATTTTGGGGGGGTTCGTGAGGGTGGGAGAGCAAAGGGGTCATTTGTAAAGGGTCGGGGTGGGTTTTTTATCTGCTCAGGCCTCACTAAAAAATTAACGATGTGAATTGGAATCGGAACCGATTCCAATTCACATCTCTAACGATCCGATTTTTTTCTCCCTCCAAACGAACCTGATCGTTAAAACGATCGGGCACACGATTCACATCTCTACTATACACAGTAAAATAGATGGACAATTCAGTGGCATATATTTTACCAATTTTCAAAAGCCCATTTTCATGGATAAAGTGCATTTACATGTGTAAAACACAATTTTAAGCATGTAAATGCTTTTTAAAATCAGGCCCATTATATTTTAAACTTTAAAAAAATGAAATACTCACTATCAGGCCGATACAGTAAAGTGCGGCCGCGATTAACCTGCTTCTAACCCGCTTGCTGTGTTGAGGTCAGCTGTATAGTTGTGTAGTAGCGTTCTGTATTTGTCTTTCAGGTTTGGGGTAGGGGTTCGTCTCCACTGTTTTTCGGTTTGTCTCAGTGTTCGCTTTGAGGTTTTCAGTTCTGGGGTGTACCATGGAGCTTTTTGCTTTGTAGATGGTTTGATTTCCTTTCTTATCGTGGGACATATTGTATTGGCTATGTCTGCATTGATGGAGATCCAGGAGTTTGTGGCGGAGTTGGCATCATTTAGGTTAATTGTTTTTAGTGCTTCAGGTAACAGTTCGGCGAGGTCTTCACTGGAGCATGGTTTGGTGAATTCGATGAATCGGTTGTCTGTTTTCAGTGGGGTCGATTGGAGTTGAAGTTTGGCTTGGATGAGGCTGTGGTCGGACCATGGGGTGGGGGTTGTAGTGGGTGGTCCAATTGCGGATATTTTATTGTTTAGGAAGATTAAGTCAAGGGTGTGGCCCGATTTTTGCGTGGGAGTGTTGATGATTTGGGTGAATCCAATGGCAGACATGGTGGATAGGAGTAGTAGAGATGTGAATCGTGTGATCGATCGATTTCGGCTGGGGGGGTTGGGAATCTTATCGTCGCGGTTTTGTTATTTAAAATATCGTGTAAATCGTAAATCGGGGGAGGGCAGGAAAACCGGCACACTAAAACATCCCTAAAACCCACCCCGACCCTTTAAAATAAATCCCCCACCCTCCCGAACCCCCCCAAAATGCCTTAAATTACCTGGGGTCCAGAGGGAGTGTCCCGGTGTGATCTTTTACTCTCGGGCCTCTGCTGCATTGTAGAAATGGCGCCGGCGCTACCTTTGCCCTGTCATATGACAGCAGGGCAAAGGTAGCGCCGGCGCCATTTTGTTTTTATGTCCCCCGACGTCAGGAGTGTAGGAGATCGCTCCCGGACCCCCGCTGGACCCCCAGGGACTTTTGGCCAGCTTGGGGGGGCCTCCTGACCCCCACAAGACTTGCCAAAATGGTGCCGGCCATACGGTGTATGGCCGGCGCCATTTTGCTGTACGGCAAAACAATTCGAGTTTAGGAGGTCGTTCCCGGACCCCCGCTGGACTTTTGGCAAGTCTTGTGGGGGTCAGGAGGCTCCCCCAAGCTGGCCAAAAGTCCCTGGGGGTCCAGCGGGGGTCCGGGAGCGATCTCCTACGCTCCTGACGTCGGGGGACAAAAATCAAAATGGCGCCGGCGCTACCTTTGCCCTGTCATATGACAGGGCAAAGGTAGCGCCAGTGCCATTTCTACAACGCACCGCAGGCCCGAGAGTAAAAGATCACACCGGGACCCCCACTCTGGACCCCAGATAATTTAAGGCATTTTGGGGGGGTTCGGGAGGGTGGGGGATTTATTTTAAAGGGTCGGGGTGGGTTTTAGGGTTGTTTTAGCGTGCCGGTTTTTCCGCCCACCCCTTCCCCGATTTACGATTTTTGACGATAAATCGGGGGAATTCCTATTGTATCGCGCTTCTAACGATTTTTGACGATTTAAAATATATCGGACGATATTTTAAATCGTCAAAAAACGATTCACATCCCTAAGATATAGGGGGCTGGAAGGTTGCTGAGAGCTGTGGAGGGATCAGTGGGGAGGACTATGAAGACTGTAGTGCATAAAGGGAGCGCATGAAGGAGTGCACGAAGGAGTGCACAAAGGAGCAGGCTCCTTTGTTGCGCTCCTTCGGCGCGCGACGCTCGGTGCGCGGCGCCTTGGAGCCTCTCAAATTTAAAGGCCAATCAGGGCTGTCCCCTGATTGGCTGTACGTCGGCAGCGTGCAGCGTGTTCCCTCAGAGGCGGAGGAAGGTCGGCAGGATGGCGACAGCGAATCACGGAGGAAGGCAGGGGCTGCCTCGTGGTCGGGGTCGGAGGCCGCCGTGGGTAAGTGTGATTAAGCAGGCCTTACCCCGGCGGGTCTCCGGCGCCGATCGCGCAGGCCCTGCACCGCTCCGAGTCATCCTCGTCCCTCTGCTGGTGATTTCGTTCAGTTCGTCTGACTCATCACCCCTAAAAACCATCTCCGGAACTGGTATCTTCACAACATCCTCATTAGTAAACACAGAAGCAAAGAATTCATTTAGTCTTTCTGCAATGGCCTTATCTTCCCTAAGAGCCCCTTTAACCCCTTGGTCATCTAATGGTTCAACCAACTCCCTCACAGGTTTCTTGCTTTGGATATATTTTTAAAAGGTTTTATTATGAGTTTTTGCCTCTATGGCCAACTTCATTTCAAATTCTCTCTTCGCCTGTCTTATCAATGTTTTACACTTAACTTGACAATGCTTATGTTTTATCCTATTTTCTTCAGATGGATCCTTCTTCCAATTTTTTAAGGATTTTTTTTGGCTAAAATAGCCTCCTTCACCTCACCTTTTAACCATGACGGTAATTGTGTTGCCTTCCTTCCACCTTTCTTAATGCGTGGAATTCATATGGACTGCGCCTCTAGGATTGTATTTTTAAACAATGTCCAAGCCTGTTGAACACTTTTAACCTTTGCAGCTGCACCTTTCAGTTTTTTTCTAACTATTTTCCTCATTTTATCAAAGTTTCCCTTTTGAAAGTTTGGTGTTAGAGCTGCAGATGTACTTATTGTCCCCCTTTCAGTTATCAGTTTAAATTTGATCATGTTATGATCACTGTTGCCAAGTGGCCCCACCACCGAGAGAGTAATTGCAGAGTAACGATGTCCTTTTCCCACACTCTGGTAGGGCGTCCCGAGTTTTCTTTCAGATGGGATACCTCATTGTGCACTCCCTGTAAGAGGGTCCTTACATTAAGTTACAGAGGGACAGAGTGTTGAGCCTGATACCTTTTAGGGGCAAAAATGCTCTCACCAGGGGAGCAAAGCCATCTCTGAACCCTAGGTAGGCAAGCACCAGTGATAGGTCCTGCTGCCAGAGACAGTGAAGGCTGGAGGAGTTTCTGTTTGGAAGGGACTGAGTTCCCCCTGCTTCTTTGGGGAAAGTCATCATTGCTGTCCGTACTCAGAGGGCAGGGGCTGAAGACCAGTGAGCCCATTCCCACCCTGAATGTGGCAAGCACCTGTGACAGCATGAACCCCAGTTTAGGAAGACGTATCCAGTTAAACTTTAACTGCTTTACACTTTGAGTTAGTGGGGAGGGTTGTTTTTTTTTTTGATCCCCCTTCCCCACTGGGATTGCAGTGCAGGAGTAATAGCCTTATCCCACAAGAAAAATCACCCGAAATAACAGCTAAGATAAAAGAACAGCTGCACCCAAGGAAGGAAGAATCAGAGAGGGAGACCCCATCTGGATCCTTGCACAACGAGGAACCTGGGCAGGCCGGGGGTCTGAGAGAAGGAAGACGTCTAAAGTTAGGATTTTTGCAGTGTAAAGGGGACCCCCTCCACTAGGATTCCCACAGCACAGCCGCTGGGAGAGTTCTGCCTATTTAAAATCACCATGGGCTCTACCCAGAGGTCTGTAATAAGGACACCCACCTACACAGAAAGAGCCCTGTAACCACAGTCAGATGTATACTCATCGTTTTGGACAAGATTGACTTTATTTAATATTATGAATCAGTAAACTGGTCCTGTCTAATTCTTATAGCCTCTCACCTCATGAGAAGCCCTTAAGGTACAGCACACACACTGGCAATCTTTTCTCATCATCTGGGCCGTAAGCAAGAGCTTCCTCCTGCAAAAAGAGTCCCCCAAGGGATTGAGAGTCTCAGTGGGATGAAATGGTTAACCAGAGTAGCCCTGAAGATATAAATTAGATTGTGTGCCCTTGGGATTTAACGCACCCCAAGTAAGGGTTACACACATATGTAATGCTGCTTAGAATTTCAATTATGAAGGATCCAAAAAATGAAAAAATAAAATTACAAGCAACACTTTAAAATTACCATTCTTGAGGCCCAGACAAAACGTATTCTGTGCATTAAAAAAGGTTGAAGGAAAACCAAACAACTGCTGGTGTGGTTTAATAGTACGGTGAAAAGAGGAATTAAAGCCAAAAGGGCATCATTCACAAAATGGAAAGCAGACCCAAATGAGGAAAATAGGGACAAGTATAAGCTCTGGCAAGTTAGCTGTAATAAAGTAATTAAGCAGGCTAAGAAAGAATTTGAAAAAAAGAAGCTTGCCATAAAGGTAAAAAACAAGTAATAAAATCTTTTTCAAGTACATTCAAAGCAAAAAGCCTTTGAGTGAGTCAGCTGGGCCACTAGATGTCTGAGGGGTAAAACGGATGATCAGAAAGAACAAGGAAATAGCAGAAAAACTAAATAAATTCATTGTCTCTATCTTTACTGAGGAGGAGGATGTCAGAAACATCTTCATGGAAACATTTTTTGATGGTGATGACTTTGAGTGACTAGATGGAATCACTGTAAAACTTTGATCCACAAATCGCTATTTAATGACAATGTTGAATGGTTCAGCGCAGCACTTCATTTTCATACACTACAATGAAATCTGCGTTCTGCTGACATAGGTTTACTTTCAATACCGTCTCCTAGATTAGCACATTTAAACAGTGTGAGAGAGAGAGCCCTGTCTTTAGCAGGTCCTAAATTATGGAACTTCTTATCATCTGATTTAAGGCTTGAGTGTACTTTTCAGACATTTAAAAAGAAATTAAAAACTTGGTTATTTCAACAGGCATTTAGTTGAAAACACATGAAATCTCGATTTTCCAATGGCCATATTATTCTTTTAGTCTAATTTAATGTTTTCTTTCTTTTTTTTTATTACCTTTTTAATTTGATTAGTTGTATTGTTCTATTTTATTGATGTGTATTTTATGTATTATGTGATTACGTTTTATATTCTTAATTGATATATTTTAACCAATTTTGCTATTTATGTACTTAAACTATGTGAACTGGTATGATGTCCCAGGTATATATGTATATAAAAATAAATAAAATAATAAAAAGCTCAGATTGACAGACTAAAGAATAACAAATCACCGGGAACAGATTGTATTCACCACAGATGTCTAAAGGAACTTAGAAATGAAATTGAATACCTGTTTCTGCTGATTTACAACCTATCATTTAAAACAGCCAAGGTACCAGGTGGCCAATGGGATACCAGTCTTTAAAAAGGGCTCCGGGGTGATCCATGAAACTATAGAACAGTGAGCCTGACGTCGGAGCTGAACAAAATAATCCGAACTAGTCTTACAAAACAAAATTACTGCCCACATAAACAGACATGGTTTAACAGGGTGGGAGTCAATATGGGTTTTGCAAAGGGAAGGTTTGTCTTCCTCATATATTTAATTTTTTTTTTGAGGGTGTACATAAACATACAAATAAAAGTGAGCCAGTTGATATAGTGTATTTGAATTTTCAGAAGGCATTGGACAAAACTTCTCATAAGAGACTTCTCAGGAAATTAGGAAGTCAAGGGATTGGAGGCAGTGTCCTATTAAGGATTGGTAACTGGATAAAGGACAGGCAAAAGAGGGTAGGACTAGATAGTTTTCTGAATGGACAAAGGTTGTTGGTGGAGTGGTCCAGGGTTCTGTATTGGGACCTGAGCTATTAAGCATATTCATAAATGATCTGGAGAAGGAATGATGAGAGAGATGAACTAATTTGCAGATGATGCAAAATTGTTTTGAGTCATTAAAACAGCAGTGAATTATCAAGAATTGCAGAATGACCTTGTGATACTAGAAGACCTGGCTTCTAAATGGAAGATGCAATGTAATATAGAGAAGTGCAAATTACGCATGGAGGGACAAATAATTCCAACAACAGGTACATGATGCTGGGTTCCATGTTAGTAATCACCACCCTGGAGACCTTTGGATATACCTTGAAATCTTCGGCTCAGTGTGTGGCAGCAGTCAAAAAGGTAACTAGAATGTTAGGAATGATTTGGAAAGGAAGAGAGAACAAACTGAGAATATCATAAGCTTTTATATAGATCTACTAGTGGTACCCGGCCACGCGTTGCAGTGGCAGAGTCAGGTTCTTTACCCTCCCTCCCCCTTCCCCTTGCTCATTTACCTCAGTCACTTATCCTCCTCCCCCTTGGTCACTCACCCTCCCTTCCCTTCCCTCCCCTGTCCCCACGCCAACTCTCTCCCCTCACACTCACCTCTCCCCTCATTCTCCCTCCCCTCACTGTCACCTCCCCCCGCCTACTGCCTACCCTTCAGATCAGAAAACCTTTGTCTTTCTATTTCTGTGGGAACCCCCCCACCCCAACCCCCCCCCCCAATCCCATCCCTTTAAATCAAATAATAACCCCCCACCCTCCTGCCCCCTCCCAAGACCTGGGAAATTAGAATTGTTGGTGCTACATGTGGTCTGTCCCTGGGCGTCTGTGCGCGTTATGTAGCCAAATAGGGGAGGGCCTAACCAAATTTGCACTCCCAAATTTGTTTTGTGGTCTGGGGAGGGCTATTTTGGTGCGTTCCCGAGATCGTGCAAGTTTAGTGTATGTATTTGTGTGTGAACCTCCCCCCTTCCCCCAAAAAACAACCCTATGAGAAAAGTTCTCTTAAACTAACCACCCCACACTCTCCTGCCCCCCCCTCCCCCAGCCATGCGAAAAACAGTAGCCCCCCCCTGCCCCCCCCCAGAGTTGCTGAATGAATGAAACCTGCCTCCCCCTCGTGACCCCTCCCCAAGATGTTCGCAATAAATTCATCATCACCACCCTCCACCCTCCAGACCCCCCGAGACCTGATAAAAATGTCAGTCGGAGCGGGCGTTCAGGAGCGGTCCGGGAGCGATGTATTGGCGTTGGTCCGTCGGCTGCGAGCACTGAAACGGGTTCCGACGGCCCTTTGCCCTTATTATGTCAGTGGGGTGGAGCAATGGCAGCGGTAGGTCCTCTGACATAGTAAGGGCAAAGGTCCGCCGGCTGCCAGTCCTGAAAATGGCGCTGAGGGGCCCTCGCCCTTACTATGTCACATGGGCTACTGCCACCATTGGTGTCCCCGAGTGGCATAGTAAAGGGAAAGGGCCGTCAGCGCCATGTTGATTGCTGGCAGCTGACGGCCGTAGTGCAGGAGATGTGTCCCAGACCGGGACAGACCACAGCGGTCAGACCACAGCAACTTAAATACACACAGATGAGAAATTTGAAAAATCCACTTTTCATGACAGAGAAACAGGTCCAATATGTGCCCTGCCTGATGGGTAGGAGAGTATGTATTATCTGGACATAACTAACAGCGGGCATGCATGTTACTAATTCTTTCACATACATTGACTTGACATTATCCACTTGCACATTTTTTTTTTCTTTTTCTTTATTTATACATTTTCAATATTGTTACAATCACAAAAAGAGTTATTTCAGGTACGGTACTTTAACTGGTACAGTGAACAGTTCAAATGAGAAAACTAGGAATAGACATTTCTATTCCAATACACCAAATGTCCAATAAGCCAGTTATTAAACAAGAAAAAGAAATAAACAATTCCACAATATTTATTACCATATCCTTCTTTAAACTTTTATCTTAATTCTGTAAAAGCAATCCCTAACTAATTGTGGAGGCAAGGAAAATTTTGAAGAGACCTTTTAGGAATGTTACTAAACTGTAACCTTACAAAATAATGGCATTAACATAGAACTAACTGGGCTTATAACTTTAACCTAACCCCATATCGGCCGGGGAAGATGTATTGGGCCTACGGGCCTCTACAAACTGACGAAGTTGGTCAACCTGGAGGAAAATAAAACATTCATCTCCTTTATTTAGAGTGCATCTACAGGGATAACGAAGCTTAAATGAAAAGCCTAAGGAAACCACCTCTTGCCTTAAAGTAAGGAATTCTCTCCTCCTAATTTGGGTGACTTGAGCCAAATCAGGGTAAATACGAACAGCCTGACCATGAAATAATAAAGGAAATTTTCTGAAATAATTTTTCATAACTCCGTTTAAATCTTGAACAGATATAAAGGCTACTAGCAATGGACTTCTGTCTATAACATCAGTATCGGAGTTTTCAAGAAAACTTGTCAGGTTTAGTGGTACAGCTGGAGCTGGAGTAGAGGTTAAATTCAAAGGTCTATTACTCATAAATTTACAGAAATTGATCGAAGGCATATTTTCTTCTGTGTACCCTAGGCCCTCTCTAAACAGTCTCTTCAAAGTAGTAAACGGGATTTCTCCAGCTATCTTTGGAAAATTCAACACCCGTAAATTAAGATGTCTCATATTATTTTCCAAGGCTTCCAAGCGCCTGGAACAGGCAATTTGTTCTCTAATCACAGCTGCATTTACAGTCTGAAGAGTTTGGATTTTCTTTTCAGCTTCTTTAACTTTGTTCCTAAATTCTACAGCTTGCGTCTGCACATCTATTATTCTCTGTTGAAAATTGTAATTCAACGAATCCATTTTATTTTCCAACCTCTTTATTGCATGGCCCTGGCCCGCCATCAAGTCCCACAGTGACTCTAACGTCACTGCCTCAGGTCTAGGTGTTAGCAGCATGAACTCACCCTCAGCGGCGGGCAAGTTGTCTATCGGGAGCCCAGCCGGTAACAGCCCCTCTGCTACTCCTCCTCCGGGGTCAGTCACGTTCTCTGGGGTCCTCCACGGCGCCTCTCCAACCGGGACAATGCCCTCACGAGTGGCTTCCTTTGCTCTCGGCGTCTGAGACGAGTCACTCTCCACCCCCCCCCCCCCCCCCCCGTCGCTCCGGCCGCGTCATCAACCAGCGACTGGGGAGAAACTCGATCGGGGTCACGCTGCGCCGGAGGCGGCCTGATGTCGGGGCTGAGGGACGCCTCATCCGCAGGGGCTCCTCGCTCTCTCCCGCAAGGGCTCGCACCGAAATCCCCGGCTCCCTCGACAAGTCCAGTTGGCGCATAAACCGCGCAATGTCAAGTTGCCCCGGAGGAGGTAAGGATTTGGGTGGAAAAATCCTTACTTTTCCTTTCCTTTTGGATGGCATTATGCAGTGGAAATTCAGAATTTTTGTGGAAAATCAGGAGCTCAGCGGTCTGCGACCGTCTATGCCGCCATCTTGCCCCCTTTCTGTTTTTGATCCACTTGCACATTAAAGTCGCCAATTATCAACAGTTTGTCAGGTTCTAAGTGTAACATGACCAGTAATTCAGCAAATTGAATAATATCTGCTGAGATGGCTCCTGGGGAGGGCAATACAGCAGAATTATAGTCCAGGTTTGCATCTTCACTGTCATCATTTCTACAGGTAGGGCAAAATCAAATTCAATCCTTTGTACCTTTTATGTGCATCTTTTAAATAATCGAAACTCCTCTCCTTTGTCTGTGAGGATGTGCTTGTTGTAAATCGGAAAAACCAGGGTGCCAATGCTGATTGAGTAACATTGTATCATAATCTTTATGTCAGGACTCTGTAATAAGTAAAAGGTCAAAACCATACCTTTGAATAATTTTGAATAAATAAACCTCCGTTTGCTCACAGATCTTGCATTAAGATAGCCTACGTGTAACATCTGTGCAGATGGTCCAGGATTCTTATAACCCATAATCGACAAATCTTGTTTCACTGATGCTAATGATCTATGTTCTAATCTCAGGGGCCTCCTTAATTTTAAACCTGAATATCTCCCTTAGGCCAGAATCACTGGAATTTCATTTAACATAGCATTTACCATACAGCAAATTGCAAAGACCAAAAAACTAACAATAGTAATTATGATGAAAAATAAACAAATAGCTCACAAAGTATTTACCTCCAATATTTATTATTTATTTTTATCTTTTATATACCGACATTCTTACATCAAATGCAAATCATACCGGTTTACATTAAAAACAGAAAATGCAGGAAATATATTTTCATAGTCATATACAATGAACATTTATAATAAAATTGTTAACAAGCCATAAGGTAAGAACTTGGAAAAAAGGTTAATTAACAAAACAAATGAAAGAATTTTAAATGAAGCACAAAGGGTTGCACGAAGGGGTGCACAAAGGGGAGAACCCCTTTGTCGCGCCCCTTCGGCACGCGGCGCCTGGTGGTGAGGCGCTTTTCAACTGCCGACGGAGCTCTCAGTGACGTCGGGGGGGGGGGGGGGGCGTGGTCACACATCTCAGTCACACATCTCACCATTTCCCCTCACCTCCTGATGTTAGTTTCCTTTTTTTTTTACGTTGGTGTTAACTTCTTGCGGGGGCCCGAAGATGGAGGGTGGCCTCCCCGCTCGCCGGCGCCTGGTGGTGAGGCACTTTTCAACTGCCCACGGAGCTCTCAGTGACGTCGGGGGAGGGGGGGGCATGGTCACACAATCTGAAACAACAGGAACATTGGCAGCCCACAGGTTCCACAAAGGAGCGAGCCCTTAGGTGATGGCCTCCTCATTATAGGGGCTTTCCAGTCGTCTGATGGTGTCACGTGATGGGCGCAGACTCAGCATGACTCAGTGCTATCAATGGCAGAACAGGATCTTCTGTTGCAGGTCTGCCATAGGGAAAGTGCATCATGCAGTAGGCAGAACAGCTGGCGATTTAGCTCACATAGCCCAGGATATGGCAAAGGCTCAGTTGTTTGTGACCTAAGGGCCACCTCCTTATAGGGGTCTTCCAGTTGATGTCTGATGATTTCATGTGATGGATGCAGACTCAGCTCAACTCAGAGCTACCAGCAGCAGAATCAGATCTTCTCTTGCAGGTGTTGCCCCCAAATTTTTCTGGCTCATGGTTGACAAATTTGTCTCTATCTCTTCTGACTTAATTTCTTGTAACTCCTTGTTTGATACTTGGTTAAAACTTTCAGACCAGTAACTGCTGGATATTTATTTTTAAAACATTAGGGGGGCGTATTCAGCAAACCAGTGACGGTACAAGTTATCCTTCTAAAGTTAGCCAGGATCTTAAGCAGGATAAACGTTTCACTGAAGATTTTTGCCTAAAGTTATCTGGTGAATTATTTCTGGATAACTTTGAAGCCTAACCAGTTTTATCTGAATATAACTGGTTAGATGTTAAAGCTCTCCTGTCTTGTGTGGCCCGATAATTTCCAGTTAATAGGATTTCTTTAAAGTTATCCAGTTAAGCAGTACTAATAATTAAATAAAAACAGTCTTGTCCAGGCTTGCAGCCAGATTCCCACCCCTCTCCCAATATATCATAAATGACCCTGCGGGGCCGAAAACCCTCCCCAAACCCCTCTGATATAGATAAACATTCTGGCGAGGTCCTCAGGTTGGCCTTCCCCATCTCTTTCCCCATTTAAATTTTAAATTGGGCTGTCTTCCACCTCCACCTTCATCCACCCACAGCCTCTTTCACCTGACTGGCCCTGACCTCTCCCCCTCCTGGACATCACCCCCCCCCCCCCCCACCCAGACCCTAAGTGCACCAAGCAGGACAAAGGTATTGACTTACTTGTTACCGTGGTGATGGTAGCTGTGGCCCTTCGCAGGGAGGGCATTCTGTTTCATCCCTATCTGGATGACTGGATGATTCAAGCCAAGACAGTGAAATAGAGTCTTCGTGCTTCCCACAGGGTGGTTTCCTTGTTACAGGAACTAGACTGGGTGATGAATATGGCCAAGAACAAATTTCAGCCTTCTCAGATCCTGCGTATCTTGGGGTTCAATTCAATACAAGGCATGGCAGAGTATTTCTTCCGGAATCTCATATCCACATGTTAATGCTGCGAGATCGATCCCTGCAGAACTCTGTTCAACCATGTGGCTTATCTGCATGAGTTGCTCTCCAGATGGAGTCCACAGTTGCAGAACTATGCGGTGAGACTGCTCCCTCTGTGAGATCCCAGTTGGAATGGTGGTTACAGGCGGATCATCTCAGGAAGGGAATTTCCATGATGATGCCAGATTGGTTGAACTCACAACAGATGCGAACCTCCAGGGCTGGGGGGCTTACTGTCAGGAGTTGGTGGTACAAGGGCGCTGGAATGCAACAGAGCAGCAATGGAGCATCAACAGACTGGAGACATGAGTGGTTCAATTGGTGTGCCTACAGTTCTCCGAATGGCTAGAGGCTCATGCGATCCAGATAATGTCTGACAATGTGTCGACTGTGGCTTACATCAATCATCAGGGTGGAGCCATGCATCAACAGGTGTCAGAGAAGATAGATGTGCTCATGGTGTGGGCAGAGCAGCATCTCCTAAGCATATCCGCCTCTCACATTGCCAAGAAGGACAATATCAGAGCTGATTTCCTCAGCAGGAGAAACTTGGACCCAGGAAAATGGGAGAATGGGAGGTGGGGGGTGAGACCTTTCAGCCACTAGTGAATTACTGGGGCCTACTAGATCTAGACCTGTTGGCAACTTTCAATAACACAAAGGTTCCATGCTTCTTCAGTCGCAGGTGGGACCCAAAAGTGATGGGCATCGAAGATCTTGCTCAGGAGTGGCCATGTGGCACCCTTCTGTGTGCATTTCTACCCTAGCCTCTGATAGGCAGGCTGGTACAGAATATTGCAAGTCAAACCAACACCGTCCTTTTAGTGGCACCCGATTGGGTACACCAATCTCCAGAGGCTTTTGGTGGGCATTCCCCTCAGGCTATCATCTCGGACAGATTTTTTACGTCAGGGGCCCATTCTGCACGAGGATCCAGGTCAACTCTGTTTTACGGTTTGGCCACTGAAAGGTCTCAGTTGTTGAAGCAGGGTTTTTCGCCTGTGGTAATTTCTACTCTTCTTCAGGCCCAGAAATGTTCTACTTCTCTAGCTTATGTTAAAGTTTGGAGGGTCTCAACCATTCAAGGTGGATATTCCTTTGATTCTGGGATTTTTATAGGATGGCTTGCTTAAGGGTTTGGCCCTTAACACCTTGAAGGTTCAAGTTGCAGTTCTGGCTTGTTATAGGGGGAGAGTCAATGGAGGGTCTTTGTCTTTCCTTCTGAATATGTCCCATTTCTTGCAGGGAGTTAAGCATCTTCACCCCCATTTCTGTGGGACCTTAACTTTGTCATCTAGTTTTTGGCAGGTCTGACTTCTTGACCACCGCGTACTCTTTCCTTGCAGCTCCTTATCTTGAAGACAGTTTTTCTGGTAGCAATCTGTTCCACATGTTGGGTTTCTGAGCTGCAAGCTCTTTCCTGCTGTGAGCTTTTTCTCCTTATGACTCCAAGTGCAGTTCAACTTCGGACTATGCCCTCTTTTTTGCCCAAAGTGGTTTCGGAGTTTTATTTGAATCAGTCCATTTTTCTGCCCAACTTGGACAGAGACAAAGATGATGTCATTTACTGGGGTACTCAGAGATGACTAAAGCTGTTGAGAAGTCTGATCACCTGGTTGTGCTTCATGGTGGGGGTAATCAGGGAGCACTGGCGACATGGGCAATGATTGCCTGCTGGATTAAGGAAGTTATTACGGCAGTCTACATGGCTGATGAGGTTGTCTTGTCAAAACAGATTATACCACATTCCATGAAGGCTCATGCGGTATCATGGGAAGAACTTCGGTTGTTGTCGCCTGCTGAAATTTGCTGAGTGGCAACATGGTCATCTTTACACACCTTTTCCAAGCATTACCGCTTGGATGTTAGGGCTAGGAAGGATGCCGTGTTTGTGCATATGTAAGAAACCAAAAACAAAAAAGCACAATGTTTCCTGAGGGATAAAAATCATTAGAGATGTGAATCGTGTCCTCGATCGTCTTAACGATCGATTTCGGCTGGGAGGGGGAGGGAATCGTATTGTTGCCGTTTGGGTGTGTAAACTATCGTGAAAATCGTTAAAATCGTGAGCCGGCACACTAAAACCCCCTAAAACCCACCCCCGACCCTTTAAATTAAATCCCCCACCCTCCCGAACCCCCCCCCCCAAATGCTTTAAATTACCTGGGGATCCAGCGGTGGTCCAGAACGGCGGCGGTCCGGAACGGCCCCCTCAATTGAATCCTGTTGTCTTCAGCCGGCGCCATTTTGCAAAATGGCCGCTGCAAAATGGCGGCGGCCATAGACCAAAACGATTCGACGCAGGAGGTCATTCCGGACCCCCGCTGGACTTTTGGCAAGTCTTGTGGGGGTCAGGAGGCCCCCCCAAGCTGGCCAAAAGTTCCTGGGAGTCCAGCGGGGTTCCGGGAGCGATTTCTTGCCGCGAATCGTTTTCCGTACGGAAAATGGCGCCGGCAGGAGATCGACTGCAGGAGGTCGTTCAGCGGCGGTCTGGAACCCCCGCTGAACGACCTCCTGCAGTCGATCTCCTGCCGGCGCCATTTTCCGTACGGAAAACGATTCGCGGCAAGAAAACGCTCCCGGAACCCCGCTGGACTCCCAGGAACTTTTGGCCAGCTTGGGGGGGCCTCCTGACCCCCACAAGACTTGCCAAAAGTCCAGCGGGGGTCCGGAACGACCTCCTGCGTCGAATCATTTTAAAGGGTCGGGGGTGGGTTTTAGGGGGTTTTAGTGTGCCGGTTTTCCTGCCCTCCCCCTTCCCCCGATTTACGATTTTTTAACGATAAATTGGGGGAATTGGTATTGTATCGTGGCCCTAACGATTTTTGACGATTTAAAATATATCGGACGATATTTTAAATCGTCAAAAAACGATTCACATCCCTATAAATCATCAATATCCAAAAACACGATATCACCTCAACATAATATTTCAAAAATTATTATATATTTTATAATGATGAGAAAAAATCTCTAAAACAATTATAATAAACTCAATATAATGTGTTATATCCACCATAACAGTGGGAAAAATTTTTTTTGGGAAAGATGAGGAAGGTTTCATACAATTTTATAACATCGCATCCAGCAATGTGTATTGTTTTTAATCATAAACCGATCTCCTCCAACCAGTGAACATTTTTATGTGTTTTTTAGCGTGATCAATTTAGTGAACCAGAACAACTTAAAAATCTTTCTTTCTGATTTGATTGCAAATATTTTACCCCATGGGGGGTTGATGTTCAAAAAGTCCCAGCACCAATTAGAATGAACGCCGAATAAGAGTTTATCAATTGAATTAACCGGTTGTTCTTTTTTGTCCTACACTGTCATTGACCACAAAAATGGTTTTTGATTCTTGAATGAACAGCGAACAAATATTCATATGGTTTTATAAAACACCCCAATTCAACGCATTCTTGTCTGGAACATTTCATGAATATTTTGTCAACAATTTACTTCATATGTACGATACTTCACATTCTTTTCAATAATGCACAATTCTCCATAAACGCCGGTACTGAATCTTTAAGATCTTATGAAGGGGCACAACCCCACTACTTATCTATGCACGATCAGACTTTTGGCTCCATGTCCCTAGCCAAAACTTCCCTTCACATAACTCTCAGAGACAGGGCATTCTCCACAGCAGGACCTCCTCTGTGGAACTCCATCCCAACGGAGCTAAGGCAGGAACCTTGCCTCCCAACATTCAGGAAAAGACTTAAAACGTGGCTATTCAAAAAAGCCTTCCCAGACTCGGATTAAACTCATTACTCACCTCACCTTCAACCAACTTCCAACACCTACAACCAACATCCAAGCACTACCAGCATGCAGAAAACCATCACTTATGACCACTACCTTTAGATAAAAACTGTAATTATTTCAAATGAACAATTCATAATTCTTGTAATGTACCCCGTCATACTATGTTAAAGTTCCTTTCATTTTTCCTCTTGCTCCCAGTTGTACTCATCCCTGTTTTATTGTAACTGTAACTATTTTATGTTTAGCACC
Source organism: Rhinatrema bivittatum (assembly GCF_901001135.1). Taxonomy (NCBI): domain Eukaryota; kingdom Metazoa; phylum Chordata; class Amphibia; order Gymnophiona; family Rhinatrematidae; genus Rhinatrema; species Rhinatrema bivittatum. Next base: position 474,399,165 of record NC_042618.1, read on the forward strand.
TATTATTTATTTCGTTCATTGTTCCTTTTCTCACTCCATTGTTTATTGTAAACCGGCATGATGTGATTCCCTCACGAATGCCGGTATAGAAAAAACTAAAATAACTAAAATAAATAAATATATATTTATGCACCCTTATACATGTATAAAGGAGTGGGAGCTCTCATGCTCATATATTTTATATTGTGCATGCAAATGCGTGTACATGGAGTAAAATATGATAAATCTACCCTACAACCTGCATGCATATTTAAGAGATATGCAGAATGGGGTAGATCTTAAAAGCCCGGCACGCCTAGCCCCGGGATTCGCGTAAGTCCCGGGGCTTCATAAAAGGGGTGGGAGGGGGCGTGTCAGGCGGCCGGGGGGGGGGGGGGGGTCCGGGGTCAGGGGGCAGTCCGAGGCGGGTCCGGGGGCGTGGTGACGGTTCGGGGGCGGGCCGGGAGGGTGGTCCCGAGTCCCCCGGCACTGCAGCCTGTGCCGGGGGATGCCGAGGCGCCGCGCACAAGTTACGCCTGCCTCAAGCAGGCGTAACTTGTATATCAAAGGTAGGGGGGATTTAGGTAGGGCTGGGGGGTGGATTAGATAGGGGAAGGGAGGGGAAGGTGGGGGGACGCAGAAGGAAAGTTCCCTCCGAGGCCGCTCTGATTTTGGAGGGAACGGAGCCAGGCTGCGTGGCTCAGCGCGCGCAGGCTGCCGATTTTGCACAGCCTTGCGCGTGCCGTCCCCGGATTTTATAAGATACGCGCGGCTACGCGCGTATCTTATAAAATCCGGCGTACTTTTGTTTGCGCCAGTTGTGCGAACAAAAGTACGCGCGCGCGTACTTTTTAAAGATCTACCTCAATGCATTTTCAATATAGTCGAAACAGCCAGATTAGAGGCACACTTCTGCTATAGGCATATATTTGTACTTCTAATTTTAAACATTTTTTAAGAGATTTCACACTCACACGGTTTTTACATGCACAAGCCCACAAATTTTAAAACATGTACATTTGAAGAAAATGACCAGTTTTACCAATTCAGCCACCAGTTAGTCCATCTCGAGGTCATCAAGACCCTCCTGGTTCTGCAGCCTAAACTCCTTCCAGCTTACTCCCACCCTCTTCTAGTCAATATTTATTTATTTAAATGTTTTATATACCGTCATTCCAAGTGAAGTTCACAAGATCATAATGGTTTACATAAAAGCATTCATAGATAAAATAACATACAAGGTAAACTCACATATAAAATAAAGGATTATTAATAAGATATAAGCAATTCCAGAGGGATATTTTCCAGAGCATCTTATTTATCTGCATGCTAAGGCTATGTTAGGTTATAGGCATTTTTAAAGAGCCAAGTTTTCAAAATTTGACAATAAGACTTATATTCTCATTTATGCCAGATAATTAGTAGATGTAAATATATGCAGTTAACAGACATAGACATATATCGCTTTGGCAGGTTCTAAAATAGCAACATAGGCGCACAAGTTGGGCCGGCGAGCGCTGAGAGATTTTTCTAAGCCGTCCGTGTATGCACGTATCTCCCGCTTCGCACACAAGTTCAACGTTTTTAAAAAGGTCTGGCATGGGCGTGGTTTGGGAAGGCCAAGAGCTGTGTGCGTAAATACTTACATGCATAGGTGCGCACTGGGGTCCCAGCCGCTAAGTTCACCTCAGGTTCGGATGGCGTGTAAGTAATAAAATAAAAAAATCTAGGGCTAACGGGGGAGGGGAGGGGAAGGAAGACTATTAAATAGGAGAGTTGGGAAGTTCTGTTCCTTGACTGGACGAACTGGGAAAACTACCTGTGGCGTCGGCGCGGGACCCTTAGAAAAACCCCCCAGTTATGCAGTAGAAGAAACGGCATTTGCGCACATCCATTTAATATCGTGTGCAAATGTATGCACGCCACCCTATTTTATGCTATGCACTCATCCATGCACGCGTGTTAGAGAATGGACGCGTCCCTGGATGCGAGCTGGGAAACGCGCACACTTGTGTGCCTGCGTGCCTGCGTAAAAGTTACTGTCTTTATGCATAAATGTTGGCCCTGCCCTGAACGCCCCTTGTTACTCACGCAGAGTTACTCGAGTATGCTTACTTACATATGAGATATACGCGAGCTCGTGCTATTTTACACCCGTACGTGCTAATTTTACCTTTCAGCGCACGCTTTTAATCGTAAGAACTACCTGTACAAAGTGGCAGGAGTAATCGTGTGCTGATCTTTTGCTTTGAAAATTGGTTCAGCACTGCGGATACAAATTACCTGCGGACTTTGAATGTTACCCCAAATGGTCTGGCTCTATTTATATAGATAGATGGCATTGATCCTGAAATGGGGTGCAATGCACATACTTTTATTAGGGATGTGAAAAAAAACATGGTTTGGTTTGGTTTGGTTTATTTTTGGTGTCATCCCTTTTCATTTATTTCAAATAAAAAATTTCAGTACAAAAGGGGAAAAAAATATCAGACTCGTCTGAGAAAAAAATGCTCCTAGGGGCCCCGCTCCCCCAATTCCTCCCCCTTGCCGGATTCTGTTAGCACAATGTTTTCTTTCATTACGGGGCAGGAGTGATCCCTGCTCGTCCCTGCCCTGGTGGTGGTACAATTAGAAATGGCACTGGCAGGCAGAGGCTGGCGCCATTTTTAATTTCTTCCGTTCCAAATGGTGTCAACCTCAAAGTGCCAATGCCATTTCTAATCACACCGGGGCAGGAACAAGCAGGGATTGCTTCTGCCACGTGCATACAGAAAGAGAGAAGGAAGAGGTAGGGGGGAGAGAACAGGAGAAAGGTGCAGTGAAAACATTTAAAAAATAAAAAAAACAAATGAAAATGAACACAATTTTTTGTTTTTTTTCTTTCGTTTTGTTTTCAAAACAAATTGAAATGAAACAGGAAATGTCATGAAAATTTCCCCTTTAGTTTCATAAATGCATATCCCTAAATTCTATTCTTTATTGATCTTCAAAGAATCCATGGAAGGTAAGATAAACGAACAAGGAATCAAGATATGTGGCTCAAAGAGGGCAGGCTCAGGAGTAACTTCAGGAAATATTTCTTCAAAGAAAGGGTGGTGGATACACGGAAGAGCCTCCTGCTGGATGTGGTAGAGGCCTGAACAGTAACGGATTTCAAGAAAGCCTTGGATAAACACAGTGGATGCATATATATGCAAGGATATGAAAGTATGGTCTGAAACTCTGGAGTTGCATCATTTGTGGGCAGTCTAGATGGGCCTTGTAGTCTGGCATCATCCTCTCTGTTTTTGTGCCAATCTTCTTTCTCAAGGTTGACTTTTGCAACAGTGCCACCTTATGGCTGAAATACAGTACTGACTGGCAAATGGAGTGAAGCAGTGTGGAAACAAGTTCATTTTGTCCAGGTTCATATTCAAAAGCCATTTAGATAGATAACTCAAAGGTTATTCCTCTAAACGGCAAATTGTGCATATTCAGCCACCTATCCAGCTAATAGTACCATTCTAGCACCGGAAGCGTAAACTGTCCGAGGTTTACACTTCCAGCGCAGTGTTTGCAGTGGCTACAGGGAGCGGATACGTTCTGACCCTGCTCCCCGCAGCATTTTTTTTTGGGTTCGGGGATATGGAGGAAGGGTGAGGGGTGCAGTACCGGATATTTAAATTGTGGAGGGGGTGGAGGGCCCAGCAGTAGATTATAGATTTTATTTTAGAGAGAACCAGGGAAGGGACTTGGTGGGAGGACAGCAGACCCTGGCACACTTTTACAAATTTACAAGAGGATTGGGGATAGGGGGAGCACAGCCCAACACGGCCTAGCTTTAACTGTGTGGGCAAAGTGTAAATTGAGCCTCAGGCCCCCCTTTTTTTTTTTTATTTTGACAGCGCTACTTGTCCAGATATCTTCAAAAGATATCCGGATAAGTAGCTAGGTCTCTGGCCACACAAGGCCGGATAACTAAAAACTTAAACGGCTATATTCAAACATAGCCAGTTAGTTTCTTAGTTATCAGGCTACATGTAGCCGGATAATTTTAGTCAAGTATAATCATCGGGACATTTATCCTGCTGAATATATGAGACAAGTTATCTGGCTAACTTTAGACAGATTCCTTGTCCACTACCCGCCCTACTGAATATGACCCCATCATATCTATATATTGTAGTCGGTGGCCCTCTTCAGTGGAAAATATTGGTGGCTTTCAATGGTTTCCATACCCATAGTTATAAAGGGGGCTACCCAATATCTCTCACTCTTGTTAAGACTTAAGATAAGAAGAGATATCACCATGGCATGCACCTTCCTGCTACTTTATCTTATCAAGATGTTAATTGTTTCCTTTCTATTTCCAAGAGCATATCCACAATGTTTATTGGCTTTCTTTGCATCCTTTATTGCTGAAACTTGTGTAGACTCTTCTGTTTAATGGACTTCTCCTCCAAGAACTTATCCAGTCCTTTTTTAAACACAGCTATACTAACTGCACTAACCACATCCTCTGGCAACAAATTCCAGAGTTTAATTGTGCGTTGAGTAAAAAAGAACTTTCTCAGATTAGTTTTAAATGTGCCACATGCTAACTTCATGGAGTGCCCCTTAGTCTTTCTATTATCCGAAAGAGTAAAAAACCGATTCACATCTACCCGTTCGAGACCTCTCATGATTTTAAACACCTCTATCATATCCCCCCTCAGCCCTCTCTTCTCCAAGCTGAAAAGTCTTAACCTCTTTAGTCTTTCCTCATAGGGGAGCTGTTCCATTCCCTTTATCATTTTGGTAGCCCTTCTCTGTACCTTCTCCATCGCAATTATATCTTTTTTGAGATGCGGCGACCAGAATTGTACACAATATTCAAGGTGCAGACCCACCATGGAGCGATACAGAGGCATTATGACATTTTCGGTTTTATTCACCATTCCCTTTCTAATAATTCCCAACATTCTGTTTGCTTTTTTGACTGCCATAGCACACTGTACCGACAATTTCAATGTGGAACCTAACATTGTGTAACTATAGCATGGATTATTTTTCCCTATATATGCATCACCTTGCACTTGTCCACATTAAATTTCATCTGCCATTTCGATGCCCAATTTTCCAGCCTCACAAGGTCTTCCTTCAATTTATCACAATCTGCTTGTGATTTAACTGCTCTGAACAATTTTGTATCATCTGCAAATTTGATTACCTCACTCGTCATATTTCTTTCCAGATCATTTATAAATATATTGAAAAGTAAGGGTCCCAGTACAGATCCCTGAGGCACTCCACTGTCCACTCCCTTCCACTGAGAAAATTGTCCATTTAATCCTACTCTCTGTTTCCTGTCTTTTAGCCAGTTTGCAATCCACGAAAGGACATCATCACCTATCCCATGACTTTTTACTTTTCCTAGAAGCCTCTCATGAGGAACTTTGTCAAACGCCTTCTGAAAATCCAAGTACACTACATCTACCGGTTCACCTTTATCCACATGTTTATTAACTCCTTCAAAAAGTGAAGCAGATTTGTGAGACAAGACTTGCCCTGGGTAAAGCCATGCTGACTTTGTTCCATTAAACCATGTCTTTCTATATGTTCTGTGATTTTGATGTTTAGAACACTTTCCACTATTTTTCCTGGCACTGAAGTCAGGCTAACCGGTCTGTAGTTTCCCGGATCGCCCCTGGAGCCCTTTTTAAATATTGGGGTTACATTAGCTATCCTCCAGTCTTCAGGTACAATGGATTAAGTGGTGTATTGTGCAACATCCATAATAAAACATGTAATATACTATAACAAATTACAAGATGATACATAAAAACAAAATGCAATTATGCCAAACAAAAGAAAAACCAGGAGAAAGATTCTTCAAAAATATAGATTTTCAAGCTTTTTCTAAAAAGCTTATAGTTGGTGATGCTCCATATGCTTAAGGGCAGTCCATTCCAAAAGACAGGTCCTCTGACTGCAAACGCCCGCTTATGGATGGCTTGCTGGTGCACCAACTTTACCGTTGATATAACCAAAAGATGTTTGTCCATTGACCACAGCGTATGTGCTGGAATAAGCCAATCAGCTAAGTAGGTTGGACTGTCCCCTTAAAGAGCTTTGAAAGGTATCACAATAACCTTAAACTCAACTTGCTGGGTTAACTGGAAGCCAGTGAAGATATTTTAATACTGGCATCATATGATCATGTTCTGGACAGGATACCACTAAGTGAGCAGCCGCATTTTGTATTGCCTGCAGGGCCCACAACATGTAATTGGGTAACCCAATATATAAAGAATTGCAATAATCCACTGTAATTAAAAGGAACGCCTGAATAATATTTCTAAAGTCCTCCGCCGACAAAAAATATTTCAGGGGACAGATTAGTCTGAGTTTGAAGAAGGCAGATTTTATGACAGCCCTTAACTGGGGTTTTAAACAAAACAGTGGATCAATGAGAAAGCCAAGATCTTTAATAGCACTACCAAAATTGAAAGGTGTACCTTCGACTATAAGACCAAGCAACTGAGAAGGGATAGAAACTTTCCTAACCCACAATGCTTTGGACATTTTAATATTAAGAAACAGGTTATTCTTACATAGTCAAAGATTGACTGCTTGTTGGCAGCTAGTAAGTATCTCAACAGTGACGGAGAGATCTGCATCAACTGAGAAAAATAGTTGTATGTCATCAGCATACATTCTAAATGTAGCCGCATAAGAGGAGCGGAAAAAGGTAAAGATTAAATAACATGGAAGAGGCACTCCCATAGATGCTTCATGACAAGCCAAGCTATCCTGTCCAAGCTTTATTTGAAATTGTCGGTGAGAAAGATAAGACTGAAACCGGTGACAAATACCTGCACCAATACCATAAGAATGCAAACACTGTAAAAGAATGGAATGATCCGCGCAGTCAAATGCTGCGGAGACATCTATAAAGATAATGATTAGAGACTTTCCCTGATCTAATTGTAAAAGAATAAAATTGGATAATGATCAAACTAGGGTTTCAGAGCTATAATTGGCAAAAAATCGGCACTGATGAGGGTGCAAGATATTAAAGTCCTGTACAAAATTAGTTAATTGCAATAAAACAAGTTTCTCCAGGATTTTTGGCAATCAAAGGTAAATTAAATAGGTCTATAGCTGGAGGCTAAGTCATCAGAGAGATTACCCTTTTATAGCACTGACGTAACTATGTCTTTTTAACTAAGTGAAGGAACAAAACTTTCAGAGAGAGAAAGATTAAGAAAGATTGTGCTAATAACAAAGGCCTATTACCGATTCCATCGGTAAAATCAGCACATCTCACCCAAGTCAGGGACAGGGCAATATCTCTCGCAGGACCCAAAATCTGGAATGCAATGCCGCTGGACCTTAGATTGCAGCAGGATTTCAGACCATTTAAAAAGGATTTGAAAACATGGCTGTACAAACAGGCCTTCACACATAAGATAGGAGACTCTTAGAGCAGATACCTTTTACTTTTTTTTTTCGTATTATTTTATGGTTTTATTTTGTATTCTTAACCCTTTTACATTTTCTGTTTTCTGTTTTTTAGTTGCCTTTATACTGATACTGTATTAGCTTTTTTAGCACTTATCTGGTATATTTTCATATTTTATTGTTATGAATTTTTGTATTTCACATTTCATATTGTTCACTGTGTAAGCCGTTGTGCTGGTATTACTAAATGATGGCATAGAAAGGCTGTCAAATAAATAAATAAATAAATAAATAAAAATAGAGATTGTTGATTGGCCAAAACAGTTGTCGGACAAGAGTCAAGAAAACAAAAAGAGGTTTTTACAGAACTAAGAACTTTAGCAACCTCGTTACTGACTACAACATCAAAATGTGACCAACGAACAATATAATCATCAGTTTTCATAAGAGAAAACTTGCATGGAAGAGGTAGAGCGACCAGACAAAGACTGTCTAAACAATAACGGGTAAACACTTCACAGCTGAGAACATCTTTGGCAGATGTTCCTGGAGGATGTATGAGGCTACCTATGATGTTAAAAAGCTCCCATGGATGATGAAGAGAAGGCTGTAAACACAATGTAAAATAAGACTTCTTGCTAGAGGCAAATGTCTGCTGATAAATTTAAATGAGCCTGCAAAAAATCAGTTTTAACAGATTCGGTTGTATAAGAATGCCAACGTTGCTCAGCATGCCTCATTAATCTTTTCTTTAATAACAAATCAGTGAAGTACCAAGGCACTTTCCTTCTGCCTGAGCAGGAACTCCTTGTTTTAAGTGGAGCAGTCCAATCTATGGTCGATCTTAGAGCTTCACTAAAGGAATTTAGCAATAGCTCAGAGCTACCAAACTTGACAGTCTCAGCTGACAGCCATGAATTAAACAAAATAAGAGGCCTTCTTTCGTTCTCACAGACCGAGCATTGATATAAATAATAAACAGGTCCTGAGAGATTGCGCTAGAGCCAGAAGAATTGGAAACACGAGTCATCCGTAGGTAAGTCAAGAACAGGGCACGAATAGTGTCCTGAACAATAGGAATAGAAAAACAAGCAGAGCAAGGCTCTCCAAAGAGAGCCATAGAGAAAAAGCAAAATTATATTAAAAAAAAATCAAGAAAAGGAAAAGCTTGCCCTGAAGTAAAGGAAATGTAACAACTAATCGACTGAACAACCACCAAATTGCCATAGCTAAAAATCATCAGGTCAGAAACAGTCCAGAATAAAAATTTATGAAAAGGAGATGAAAAAAAAAAAGAAAATAATCAAAGAGGCTAAGCAAAATTCCAGCATATATTGTCCACTGGTGTGTCCAGACGCGTGTGTATGGGTTGGGTACCCTCGCACTTGTTTTATTAGTTACCATCTTTGTTCTCATGCGGTCTTTCCTTACCTCTTGCTCTGTCGGGACTGCCCATATGGTGGCTTGGCTTGAACAGAGCTCTTGCCCCGGCGTTACAAATGTAGTTTTTTTTGTAGGTAGTCTGGGTCGTTTCTACTCATCACACCAATGTCAGCAATCTGAATTTAGCTTGTGCTTTCACAGTCAGCAACCCATGCAATAGACACAACTAAAGGTGTTGCTTTAATCATCCTAACCTGCCTTAGAATTAATCTCGCTGCTTATTCTGGACCATTTGCACCTATGGGTGAGCCTACCAGTAAAGACCTCCCATAGACTATTACAATATAAGTAAATGATTAAATGTTATCTGTTTCTGTTACAGAGAACATATCTCTGAGCTATCTTCTTTCTGGAGTTGATATAATCAATAGGACAACCAGCAGCCAATAGAACATTCACACTTTTCTGATGGCATCCGGTCCTTTGTACTCCGTTTCTCTCTGTGCAGTAACAACAGCCATAGAAGTAAAATTTAAGATCTGCACATGCAGACATGTGCCCGCCAATTGTATAACAAGTGTGTATAATCAGGTATGTTGCTATCTGCGTGTACATGTGCACGTGATTGCCTTCTCAAGTGTGTAAGTGGGGGGAAGTTTAGTAGGTATGTGTGGCAATGTAATAGGCCTTTTTACCAGGTCGCTCCCAGTTTGCCCCAGTGAAGGACAGGACTTCCTAAACCACCTAGCTAACTTGCTTCCCTTTTACCCTATTAGCCCCGAACCTTAAAAACCCACTGACTAGCCTTTTTGTTTTTGTTAATGACTTACACGCTGTCCATAGCAGAAGTAAAGTTACGAGGTAGGTGACCCCTAGCGCTTGCTTGTGCGCGTAACTACTTACGCGCTGTCTTTTTGGTGCAGTCCCGGCCGTGCCCCATCCAGACCACACCCATGCTTGAAACTCGTTATTTTTGTTATTTGACCTAATGACTCTGGAAGACAGTTCCATAACTTGGGGCCCGCTATGGAGAACATTTGTTCTCTTATTTGCATTTGGTGTGGGTTCCGAATAGACAGCACCTTTAGAAGTCCTCTGTTTTGTGAGCTTACGGTTCTCTGTGCTGTGTAATGTTAAAGTGATGCTCCTAATAAGCATGGGTTATTATTGTTCATGATACTGAAAATTAGAATTAATACTTTGTAATGAATTCTGGATTGTACAGGAAGCCAGTGCAGTTCTAACACTCGGACGTTAGCTGGCTAAATATTTGGGCACTTATCCGGATACATTTTAGTAGGCTAATAAGAAAGCTAGTTAGAATTTAGCAAGCTAAGTTAGGGGTGTTCTAATGGTGTAACTGGGATGAGTCCAGTTAGCCTATGTGGTCGTTTGGGAGCAGCCATGGGTAGGGAAACAGGAGTACAAAAGTGAGGCTGGTTCCACACAAACAAAAAGGTTTATGTACAGGCAGAACAAAACACAGCATAGAGGCTGCTTATTTCAGCAGTACCTTGTATTAATAGTCAAATATAAGTAGTTTCAGAGTGGGCTGTGAAAAAGCTTCCACACATTTTTCTCTGATTGAAGAACTTCTCATTGAAATTGCTATTCGTAGGCTTCCAGGGTGAGTCCCTCCCTCTCTAGGATGGCTGTTTTGACATCAGCCAATATAGCTCTTCCTTTTGGGTTGGCGATTTGAAACGCCGCTTGACTACTCCCTGTAAGTAGGCTCCCAGATAGGTAGTCCATCTATCTTCTGGTCATCCTGACGTCAAGCTGTATGTTCACAGTTCTTCAGAAACACTTGGGCTCTTCTCCTGGGGCCATCTTAAATACTACTGGTGAGAAGGGAGTTGGCCTGGTTACAGTGGTCTGCATGGCCTGTGCCACCTGGGTTATCACCATATTTTCTTGACAACTTGCTCTAGCAGCACCTGCTGCTGCTGGCCAATTTGGTTTTGCATGGTAGTCTGCAGTTGTTGCTGCCCAGCAGTGAGGAGCTATACTACCTGCTTCATCATCTCTGCTTCTCACACTGTTCAAGCAGTGAAACTTAGTGGCTCTCTGGGGGAAGGAGAGAGGACAGAAAACAAAAAAATATAACCTTTCTGGCCTATCTGGCCCTTCCTATTTACTTCCCTATCAGATGCAGGTGGAGCTAGCCCCCTTGGCCTGTTCTACTGGAGTCCCGGGCTGTCCTTGCAGCCAACTCCAAGGAGAAAAAAACATTCTGTATGTTTTTATTTTCCTTTCTGTGCAATGGGCTTCTGTCTGTGCTTCCCACTTAGACCAGGAGATCCCACTGCTGCTACCATATGTGGTCACTCAGGAGTGGTCACAGGTTGGAAACAGCCAGGAGTACAAAAGTGAAGCCAAACTCAGTTTGGTTCCACACAAACAAAAGACTTTATTTACAGGCAAAACAAAGCACAGCATAAAGACCACTTACCTCAGCAGTCCGTTTTGTTAACAAACAGTTAAATATAAGTAGTTTGGGCATAGGCTGCTTCCTGCCTCCTCCCTGGTGCCTCTTCTACTTTTTTGGCCCTGCCTTCTTATGCTAAGTTGCAGGGATCCTCTCTGGGCCCAGAATCCCTTGCTGGCTTGGTTCTTAAGGAGGACTGGGCCAGAGAGCTGTGACTGGTCCTTTAAGGTGTTCAGCTAAGTTAGCCAGCTAACTGCCTGATTCACTAGGATGGTAACTTTTAAACAGCTGAGTGGGCATGCAGGCATTCGTGTATAGTGGCTCGCACTAATGGATGCAGACATTTTAAAGCACACATGCGACTATGCACGTATGGCATAAAATTGGCTACACGTGTGAACATGTGCAAGCAAGTTTGTATGGACGCGCGCTTGTGCATGCAAATGCTGGCTCTACCATGTGAGTGGGAGGATTTTATTCGATACGCGCGCTGATGCAATTACCAGTTTCCCCAGTCAGTTCCCAGTTCATCCAGGTAAAGGCTCCCGACTTCCTAACCCCCCTAACCCTAACCTTCCTCCCTTTTACCCTATTAGCCCCGCCCCTTCAAACCATGCTGACCAGCCCTGATTTTTTTTTATTTTAAAACTTACCCAACATCCATAGCAGAAGTAAACTTATGCGGTAGGGGATTTTGGCGCACATTTCGAATCACCTTCCCGGAATGTCCATGTCCCACCCATGCCACACCCACCCCTCGCCCCTTTTTTTTATCTTTTTCATTTGTGTGCTTACCAGGAGACACGCATGTATCCGGCACTTCTTAAAATCCACGCGGCACGCACCGGCCCAAGACACGCACGTATCTCCAGGTTCTGGTGCGTCTAGGGCCTTTAAAATCCACCTGTAAGGTTTTTCTCCCATTCTGTGTCTATGGGAAAATACCTTGATAAATCAGGCCGTAAGTTAGATGGCCAACTCTGATATTCAAAGTTAGCCAGCTGGCTTAGCCGGCTAGGTCCGGTCGGTCCAATGACTTGTCTTAAAGTTATAGGTGCATGGCTAACTTCAAGATAGCCAACAATATTCAATAGTGAAGCTCCAAAGTTAGCCGGCTAAGTTTATCCTGCTACCTTTGCTATCCAAACTGTGTCTGAATATGGACCTCTCTGAGACTCTCAGAATCAGAAACTTTAAAAGGAGAAGCTCGGAGTCAAAATGAACTTAATGGTTCCTGCATGATATTGAAACAGTGAATGACCTAGTAACACATTTCTAGGCCTGGACTTTATGAAAGATAGAGGATATGGCTCAATCTGATATTTTTGGACCTTTTTGGGTCACAGTCTTTCCTTAGAAATGTATTGTCCCACAATTACTTAGGAGCATTGTTTTACTGTGAGCAGTTTTGATATTGAAAAATACTAATTACAATTGTGATCCAGCAAAAGTAACATGGTTGAAAACACCTGATCAGGCTACCCTACATAGTTCACAGTTCTTGCAATCTGAAAATCTTGCAATCTGAAAATTTAAAAAATGTAAAAGGGCTCTGGAGAGAAGGAGTAATGTTATTATTCAATTGCAACTGAGTAAACTGGGAGCAATATTTACAATCCAAAACGAGCAACTGTCAAAACCAGTACACAATTACTGCTGGCAACATTTTTACAGAGTGAGCAGCCTTCCTGATAATTCAGACAATGCTGCTTGAACGTGCTTTGCATTTGGACTTGGCCATAGAAGCAGTTCTGTGCTTTGTCTCTAATATCTACATATCCGTATCCTGGCCTGTAAAAATTGGGGCCCAGCATTAGCAATGTTGCAGCAGAGAGCGATGCTGCGGTTGTGTCACAAGCATCAAGGCTAATTGGTTAAGGTGAGTAATCCCCATGCCTTCTGTTAGTGGAAGTAACTGCCACTCCGTGCAGGTTACCTCCATGCACCCTTTCCTTTATGTCCATCCTCTAGTCTTTAGAGATCCACAGTGTTTATCCCATGCCCTTTTGAATTTGTTTACTGTTTTCATCCTCACCACCTCTTCCAGAAGGGCATTCCAGGCATCCACCTCCCTCTCTGTGAAGAAGTATTTCTTGATGTTGGTTCTGAGAAATCATCCCTAGAGTTTCATTTCAGCACCCCTAGTTCAACTGTTTTCTTTCAATGGAAAAGGTTTGAAGATCGTGCATCATTAAAACCTTTCAGGAATCTGAAGGTCTGTATCCTATCTCCTCTGTACCGCTTCTCTTCCAGGGTTACAAATATTTAGATCCTTCAGCCTCTCCTCATAAGTCTTCCAATACAGATCTCACACCATTGTGGTTGCCCTTCTCTGGACTGCCTCCGTCTTTCCTTATCCTATTTTGAGATATGGGTTGCAGAACTGAACACAGTACTCCAGGTGAGGCCTCACCAAGGACCTGTACAAGGGCATCACCACCTCCTTTTTCCTGGTAGTTATTCCTCTCTCAATATTGCCCAGCATTCTTCTGGCTTTAGTTATCGCCTTGTCGCATTGTTTTGTCACCTTCAGATTGCCTGAAACTATTACTCCAAGGTCTCTCTTCCAGTCCTTGCACTTTGGCCATTCACCTTCCATCACATTCAGCTCTTTTGGATTTTGGCACCCCAGCTGCATGACTCTGCACTTCTTGGCATTGAATCTCAGCTGCCAAGTCTTCGACCACTCTTCAAGCTTTCTTAAATCACTTTAAATTCTCTCTACTCCTTCACTCTGTTGAAGATCTTATTATCATCTGCAAATAGACAAATGTTGCCTTTTATCCCTTCCACAATGTCACTCACAAAGATATTGAACAGAACCAGTCTCAAAACCAATCCCTGTGGCACTCCACTTAACACCATTTTGTCTGCAAAATAGGTTCCATTTTCCATTACCTGATGTCTCCTGTCAGTCAACAAGTTTGTAATCCACTCCTTGCGCCCACTCCCAAGCTTCAGATTTTATTCATGAACTTCCTATGTGGGACCATATCAAAGCTTTGCTGAAATCCAAGTAAATCACATCTAGCACTTTTCCTCGATCCAGTTCTCTAGACACCTGATCAAAAAAGTAAATCAGATTTGTCTGACAGGATCTTTCCCTGGTGAATCCAATTTGTCTCGGATCCAGCAACCCACCAGATTGTAGATAGTTCACTATCCTTTCCTTCAGCAGTGTCTCCATTAATTTTCCCACTACCAAGGTGATTCTAACCAGTTACCACCGCTCTTCTCCAATCACATGGCACGATTCCCGTTTCCAGGGATCTATTGAACAGGTCTTTCAATGGACCCACCAACACTTCTCTGAGCTCCCTCAGTATCCTGGAGAACAAGTTCCCCAGGATACTGAGAGAAAAAGTTCCATCCAGAACTAAAGGAACTTATTTACAGGACATTCACATCTGCACCCTACAGATATACGTGGATGAATTAAAAAACCCACCCCTGTCTGAGCTCTCATCCCCTCTTACATGTCCTGAAAATTTGGTGTGGATAAGATACCAAACACAAAAGGACACACGTACACACACTCTTCCACACACAGTGATCCTGTAAGCTAAAAATTGAAAACTGAAATCAAAGTGCTATTGGTATTGTCCATGAATGTGAAACCCTATGTCAGCACTATGATAAAATGAGTTTTCCTGTCCAAAACTAAATCTAGTCCAGGTTCAATTCAGATAAGTATATCCAATCAGACTGCATCCATCTGATAAAGTGAGCAAGTGCTCAGGAATTCAACTGTCATGGTGCAATAATGACCAGAAACTAACCCCAACCTAACTGCATGTGTGATCTCTAGGGATGTGAATCGTTTTAGGACGATTAAAATTATCGTCCGATAATTTTAATATCGTCTTAAACCGTTATGGAACACAATACAATACAGATTCTAACGATTTATCGTTATAAATCGTTAGAATCGTGAGCCGGCACACTAAAACCCCCTAAAACCCACCCCCGACCCTTTAAATTAAATCCCCCACCCTCCCGAACCCCCCCCCAAATAACTTAAATAACCTGCGGGTCCAGCGGCGGTCCGGAACGGCAGCGGTCCGGAACGGGCTCCTGCTCTGAATCTTGTCGTCTTCAGCCGGCGCCATTTTCCAAAATGGCGCCGAAAATGGCGGCGGCCATAGACGAAAAAGATTGGACGGCAGGAGGTCCTTCCGGACCCCCGCTGGACTTTTGGCAAGTCTCGTGGGGGTCAGGAGGCCCCCCACAAGCTGGCCAAAAGTTCCTGGAGGTCCAGCGGGGGTCAGGGAGCAATTTCCCGCCGCGAATCGTTTTCGTACGGAAAATGGCGCCGGCCATACGCGTATGGCCGGCGCCATTTTCCGTACGGAAAATGGCACCGGCAGGAGATCGACTGCAGGAGGTCGTTCAGCGAGGGTTCCGGCGCCTCGCTGAACGACCTCCTGCAGTCGATCTCCTGCCGGCGCCATTTTCCGTACGAAAACGATTCGCGGCGGGAAATCGCTCCCTGACCCCCGCTGGACCTCCAGGAACTTTTGGCCAGCTTGTGGGGGGCCTCCTGACCCCCACGAGACTTGCCAAAAGTCCAGCGGGGGTCCGGAAGGACCTCCTGCCGTCCAATCTTTTTCGTCTATGGCCGCCGCCATTTTTCGGCGCCATTTTGGAAAATGGCGCCGGCTGAAGACAACAAGATTCAGAGCAGGAGCCCGTTCTGGACCGCTGCCGTTCCGGACCGCCGCTGGACCCGCAGGTTATTTAAGTTATTTGGTGGGGGATTTAATTTAAAGGGTCGGGGGTGGGTTTTAGGGGGTTTTAATGTGCCGGTTTTCGATTTTTCGATTTTTCGATTTTAACGATTTTTAACGATTTTTCACGATATTTTACCCCCCCAAACGGCAACAATACGATTCCCTCCCCCTCCCAGCCGAAATCGATCGTTAAGACGATCGAGGACACGATTCACATCCCTAGTGATCTCTGCCACTAGACCACTACAGATGCTCCAGAATTCAGCAGCCAGGATATTAACCAACACTAACCGGAGAACTCATATCACCCCTATACTTAGAAACTTACACTGGTTACCTATTAAATACAGAATTTTGCACAAGGCACTCACCATTATCCACATATCCACAAATCCATACACAACCAACTTCCTTTAGACCTTCGGTTCCCTCTCAAACTATACACATCTGCAAGACCCATCAGAATGGCACACAAAGGAACCCTTCAAGTTCCCCCAAATAAATCCACCCGTCTAACCTCCACGAAAGAACGAGCATTCTCCACAGTTGGCCCCATCATCTGGAACAACCTGCCAACTGACCTAAGACTGGAACCCTGCCTGACTACCTTCAGAAAGAAACTCAAGACTTGGCTTTTCGTCCAAGCCTTCCCTGAAACCTAACAGTGCAACAGTTCTTTCATTTAGCCCAATAGACTAAATGTCCGACCCAACCATTGTATATTCATTCGTGTTCATTCTCCAGTTTTTTCTGTCCTTTATTTCCTGGCTACTCTAGCCCCCAAGTTTATTCTCCTTGTTATTTGAATCTGCGCCTCGGCCTTCTTGTTATATGGTTTTGTTAAGTTAACCCCTAAGTTTGATGTAAACCGGCCTGATATGAAGCTTGTCATGAAGTTCGGTATAGAAAAATGTTAAATAAATAAATAAATAAATAAATAAATAAATAAATAAATAAATAATGATGATGATGGAAAAAAGTCCATATTACCATAAAATAGTGCATTCAGGCGCAAAATGTATTAATATTAAATAATAGCAAATGATTAACAGAAGAACTAAAATATTTCAGAATGAGAATATAAAAACTGCCATACTAGGTCAGGCAGAGAGTCCATCAAACCCAGTCTCCTGTTTCCAAAAGTGGCCAAGCCAGGCCACAAGTTTCTGGCAGGATCCCAAATAATTGATGGATCTCATACTGCTAACGCCCACAGATAAGCAGTGGCTTTCTCAAACCCAAACTTGGTTATTAACGGTTTATGGACTTTCCCCCAAGAACTTGTCCAAACATTTTATAAACCCAGCTATGCTAATTGCCTTTACCACATCCTCTGGCAATAAGTTCCAGTGAAAAAATAGTTTTTCCAATTTAACCCCTAGATGCATCAAGCCACGATGTTTTCTGGCAGGAGGGATCCCACTATCGCAGGAGGGTATTGCTTTCATAATGGGGCCACTCCCCTGAAAAAAATATCATGGCTCTATGGCACATTCTTTTATCTTGCAGTCAAACGCCATGGGACAAAAGAACGTGACTAGCGACCCTTTAACGCCCTGGTGGCCAATGCTCAAGGGACCGCCATCGCCTTAAAGGGCCGCTGGCCCAAAAAAAAATCAAAATCATGGCAAACGAGGAGGTTGAGTGGTGGTTAGTGCTGACCCTCATCTCATCCTGCGGCCACAAGTCGAGGTGGCCCTGACTCCTCCAAAATGTTAAAAATTTTAAAAAACCTATGTGGCGATGGCCCCCAGCCTCCCACCTCCAAGTGACAGTGATGGCCCCCTCCCTTTGTTTGTAAAAAAAACCCCCCAGTATTGGGCTCCAGCCCTTCCCACCCTCCCTTCCAAAAGGCAAAAAAATGTAATGACGTAGGGACCTCCAATGTACTATGGGATGTTCACTCTTTCTAGTGCATAGGGCTTCCTCTCTTTTGTGTAAAGTACGAAGACACTTGCTTTTGGCAGACACAGTGAACTTTACAAGGTGTTTTAAAAGCTACTAAGCCCTTTTCCTTTTCCTCTGAAGTGGTGTGTGTGACTTTTTAATGCAAAAATTGCACTGCACCAGGTGGAGGCTGAAACATCGCGCTCTTCCCATCATAGCATAGAAACGAGAAAGATACATGAAAATAAAAATGGAGGAAAAAAATGCACACAAAGGCAAAAGCAATATCTTTGCAAGGCATACAGTAAGAGAAAGTGTAAAACCAACGCAATGTAAGAGATCCATGACTGTCCAAAATAGAAAATGGCTCAAAGACACACGTTGTTACTGGGTGACTTGCTCTGTTTCTAGGAGACAAGGTCTGCATAACTACAGCTGATTAACTTATTATTTTGACCACACCTCCATCTGGGGAGCAGGACATCCCTTGGCTGTCTTGGTGATAGTCTCGGTAATGGGAACTACAGTAGAGTAGTCCCTTGAGCTCCAAGATTATTTCTCTCCTGAAAAAAAGCCTTGAGCAAGGGGGTGGGAATGCATTAAAATAGAAATAGTTCACTAAACGATGTAAACAAATAGCTTTCCCAAGCGTCAAGTGACGTTTCTGCCTGCTGTAATTCTTAAGAGTGTTCCACGTTTCCATTCAAGCTTGGCGGAGTTAATATAAGGGGGAAAAACCATTTGATTTTATTGTGTGGAAAGTTTGAATGATAGATATGAGTAATCCACGGGTTTATAAAGACCAGCAGCAATGGTTCACTTAATTATGACTGCACTTTTGAACAGGAGTCAGTAAGCAGATGGAACGTGCCAGGAAGCAGAAAGACAGGATGCCACCTCTGAGGTAAAACGACTGATTAAAACACTACAGAGGAGCAAGCTTCCTCAGATCAGCAGTGGCAAAGCAGATGATAGTAAGTCTCTTGAGTATGCTTCACGTTCTAATTGCAGCACATGATTACAAGGAAGACATTGTTAAACATTAATACTATACCAGTGCAAAGCAACTGTTAAAAATTCACCTAGAAAAAAATAATTTCAAAATTTGCAGATAGTTAATCTGCAAATAATAAAACAGTGATTTTTTTTTTTTCCCCCAAGAAATCCAGTTTCCTTGATGTTATATGAAAGGAAACAAATAATGTGATTTGCTACAGTAGCTTCCAGCTATGTCCAGATCTGCAGATAGTCACAATAAAACAGCATAAAGTATCTTCATACAGGGGACTATGATGTAATATTTGTGCCTCAGTGGATTCCAGTTTTGCAGCCATATATATACAATGCAAGGTGACGGAATAGCAGCCCGTGTACTTTATCTGCACGTGTAAAACACCCACAAAACTTCTTATCCATATAATAACATTACCAAGAGGTGTGCAGCATAAAGAATTCGTTCTGTGCCAAAAGAACAACGATTATAAAACGCCTCTGAATTTGCTATTATTTGCAAGTATTACTGTAGTAGATGTTGTATATATTAGTACCTCATCTTGTACAAATGTAATGGTGCACAAGTTTCAAATGAGGGAGCCACTCGTTTTTCCTATCCTCTCATTCAAACTTATCCACTGTAACCTGTTATACAACAGGAGGTGTCATATAAACCATTTTTCTTCCCCAGAAACAGTCTAACTGGATTATTAAAAGAAACTGTTTTCTAGTTAATCATAATAATATATATATATATATATATAGGGCCAGATTTTTAAACCTACGCGAGGGCGTAGATTTGTGCACGCAACCTGGCACGCACAAATCTATGCCTGATTTTATACCATGCGCGCGCAGCCGTGCGCATGGTATAAAATCTGGGGTCGGCGCGCGCAAGGGGGTGCACACTTGTGCACCTTGCACGCGCCGAGCCGCGCAGCCTTCCTCCGTTCCCTCCAAGGCCGCTCCGAAATCAGAGCGGTCTCGGAGGGAACTTTCCTTCCGCCCCCCCCCCACCTTTCCCTCCCTTTCCTACCTAACCCGCCCCCTAGCCCTACCTAAACTCCTCCTCAACGTTATCTGCTAAGTTGCGCCTGCCTCTGGGCAGGCGTAGATTACGCGCGCTGACCGACAGCCGGCCCGCGATCCCTGGCACAGCGGCAAATGGCCGCCGTGCCTGGAAGTTCCGGCCCTGCCCCGCCCCACCCCCGGACCACCCTGCCCTGCTCCCTTTATCAAGCCCCGGGACATACGCGCATCCCGGGGCTTGCGCGCGTTGACGAGCTTATGCAAAATAGGCTCGGCGTGCGCAGGAGGGATTTAAAAGTGTTATGTGTATATTACATGCGTAACCCATTTAAAATCTGCTCCATACTGTATTTAGCATAAGAACATAAGAAATTGCCATACTGGGTCAGACCAAGGGTCCATCAAGCCCAGCATCCTGTTTCCAACAGTGGCCAAACCAGGCCATAAGAACCTGGCAAGTACCCAAACACTAAGAAGATCCCATGCTACTGATGCAATTAATAGCAGTGTCTATTCCCTAAGTAAAATTGATTAATAGCCGTTAATGGACTTCTCCTCCAAGAACTTATCCGAACCTTTTTGAACCCAGCTACAGTAACTGCACTAACCACATCCTCTGGCAACAAATTCCAGAGTTTAATTGTGCGTTGAGTGAAAAAGAATTTTCTCCGATTAGTCTTAAATGTGCTACTTGCTAACTTCATGGAATGCCCCCTAGTCCTTCTATTATTCGAAAGTGTAAATAACCGATTCACATCTACTCGTTCAACACCTCTCATGATCTTAAAGACCTCTGTCATATCCCCCCTCAGCCGTCTCTTCTCCAAGCTGAACAGCCCTAACCTCTTCAGCCTTTCCTCATAGGGGAGCTGTTCCATCCCCTTTATCATTTTGGCTGCCCTTCTCTGTACCTTCTCCATCGCAACTATATCTTTTTTGAGATGCAGCGACCAGAATTGTACACAGTATTCAAGGTGCGGTCTCACCATGGAGCGATATAGAGGCATTATGACATTTTCCGCTCTATTAACCATTCCCTTCCTAATAATTCCTAACATTCTGTTTGCTTTTTTGACTGCTGCAGCACACTGAGCCGACGATTTTAAAGTATTATCCACTATGATGCCTAGATCTTTATCCTGGGTGGTAGCTCCTAATATGGAACCTAACATTTGTAATGAATCTTATTGGTAAATAATTCCTTTTTGAGATTTCAGCTTGCATTTTTAGTTGTGCAATTCTATATTGAATGTATTTCACAAGCAAGTGACTGGTTACTTTACAGGTTTTTGAACACACAAGAGCATCCATAATCTGCTTGTTTCATTCTACAAGAAACATTAAGGGCAGATTTTCAAGGATTTACGCGCGTAGGGGGGTTAAAGTGACAGGGCTGAAGTAAGTTTTGGAACAAAGAAAACAAAAATGAAAAGGTAGGGGGGGGGGGAAAGGGCGGGAGAGGTAGGGGAAGGGAAGGGAAGGTGGGATGGGGGGGGGGGGGGTAAGGAAGTTCCCTCCGAGGAAGGGGACAGGGGAAGGCAGCGCGGCACAGATAGGGCTCGGCATGTGCAAGGTGCACAATTGTGCACCCCCTTGCGTGCGCCGATCCCGGATTTTATAACCTGTGCTGCACGCGCAGGTTATAAAATCGGGCCTACATGTGCGCGCGCCGGATAGTGGGGCGGATTTTAAAAAGCATTTACATGCGTAAATCTGGGTTTTACGCATGTAAATGCACTTTACTCAAGTAAGTGGGCTTTTGAAAATTGCTACAATATATGCCATTGAATCGTCCATAGGATTTATTCGCATAAGTTCACTTTACGTGAGTAAATGGCTTTTGAAAATTGCTACAATAGTAGTTACATTTATGCGCGTAACTCCTTTGAAAATTACCCCCAGTGTGCGCACATGTAGGCCACTCGCATATTTTTAAAATCCGGCCCAAAATGTGCAAAATAAAGATGGCACTGCACTAACATACACCCAGAATCAAACACCAAGGGGGTGGTTTTCAAAAGGATTTAGATGCATAAAACTGGGTTTTACATGCGTAAATTGCTACGATATATTGTCCATAAATTATACATTTATAAGTGCATTTTACGCATGTAAATGGCTTTTCAAAATTGCTCTGATATTATGTTACATTTACACTTGTAACTCCTTAGAAACTTTCTTTCAAAGACAGATATTTATAAAGTTTACGCAACTACTTGGATTCACCTGTTTGCCGACACCTCCACTAGTTCACCAATCCTTCTGAATTCACCTAGACCATTGTTGGCCAACTCCAGTCCTCAAAAGTACAAACAGATCAGTTTCTCAGGATATCACAGGGGCAGATTTTCAAAGCCTACACGCGTAAATCCAGGTGGATTTACATGCGTAGGGTGGTTACGCACGCCGAGCCTATTTTGCATAGGCCCGGCGACACGCGCAAGCTCAGGGACGCTTGTAAGTCCCGGGCCTTGAAAAAATGGGTGGGGTGAGGTGAGGCAGTCCACGGGCGGGGCGGGGGGTGTGACCAGAGGCCTCTCCACTGTTGCTGGGCCCGGGGATCGCGCGTAGGCCAAGTGCCTATGCCAGTGCCAGAGGCGGGCGCAACCCATTTAAAGGTTAGGGGAGGTTTAGGTAGGGCTGGGGGGTGGGTTAAGTAGGGGAAGGGAGGGGAAGGTGGGGGGGGGGGAGGTGGAAGGAAAGTTCCCTCCGAGGCCGCCCCGCATGTTATAAAATCACTCCGGGTTGCTCGCACAAATCTACACCCGCGCGTAGCTACTAAAATCTGGCCCACAATGAATATGCATGATAGGTTTGCATACAATGGAGGCAGTGTATGCAAATCTATCTCATGCATATTCATTGTAGATATCCTAAAAACCTGGCCTGTTTATGTCTCTTGAAGACCAGAGTTGGCCACCGCTGACCTAGACCCTCTAATACTTCACTCTGAATCCCCACCCATCAGCAGCAGACAACAGACAAGTCTGATTTAACTGGTGTGTGTCAATTAGCAGTGATAAAAGTGTACAAACAAGTTTGTTAACGTATATGTGTAATTGTGTATATGTCTTACAAAATAACAACTACTGCGTGCAATTCTGTAATCTGCCCCAGAACGCCACTCAACCATCCCTTTTTTCCTCAGTAAAATGTATGCGCAAAACCAAAAATACATGCTTACTCTGGATGTGCCTACTCTGGATGTGCCTACTCTCGCTGTGCCTACTCTCGATGTGCCTACTCTCGCTGTGCCTACTCTGGATGTGCCTACTCTGGATGTGCATATATTCCAAAAGGCCTATTCTGCTTAACCTGCCAGAATTTTTCAATTCCTTGAAAGGAGTCAGCTGAGAGAAGAGATGAAAGAGATCCATAAAATCTTCAGTGGGGTAGAATGACTAAACAGGGATCAGTTATTTACCCTTTCAAATAGTATTAGGAGTAGGAGATGCTCGAAGATAATAAAAATCTGAGAAAATAATTTCATCCAGCACACAATTAAACTGTGGACTTTTTTTGCCAGAGGATGTGGGTTTAAAAAGAGTTTAGTCAAGTTCCTGGATTTTAAAGTCCATAACCATTATTAGATACATATTTTATTTATTTATTTGTTTTTATATACGGTGTTCGATTTACATATCACATCGGTTTACATTTAACTTGAAGGTGCAGGAAGCAAAGCATTTCCTTTTGTCAGGTACAGGGAACGACTAGAAAACCGTAACGTGACATAATAACTGTAACATGAGTAAAACAGTGTTAGTAATAGCAATAAACAGTATTAATAAAAGGAATAAACAGTATAAATAATAGCAATAAACAATAAATAACATTTGATATATGGTGCATCTATGACAGTAACATGGGAATTATGTTGCATAGATCGTGATGGAGTGGAAGATATGTATTAAGGGCAGCAGAATGGCTATTGAATGGAAGGATGAATATTCATCGGTGTGGTAGTTGTAAGTGGTGTTTACCCTGACTGCAGGGTTAGGGCCTGGTTTGGGGTTCGTTCATGTTTGTTGTTGGGAAAGCTTTGCGGAATAGCCATGTTTTAAGATTAACATACACTTGGGAAAGTCACTGTTAATCCTTGGTATGAGTAGGAAGGATTGGATCTATTCTTTGGGATCATGACTTGAATTGGCTACTGTCAGAAACAGGATTCTAGGCTTGATGGACCTTTGATCTGACCCAGTATGACATTTTTTATGTTCTTGTGCTCTGCATCAATGCACATTCTCACAACTATGGACTACAAATATCTTTTCAGTTTGCATACCTACCATACGGCATTGAAGAAAGCTTTCAAGACATCACATCCCATGCAAGAAATAGCAGGCAAACTGTAACAGAATTAGCCCCGCAAGATGACGCTTATGACAACTGATACACCATCTAAAATGCCCTTCTAGCATATATTGTATAGGCCTTCACTACAAGCATGAGTGCTGTCTTGTAATGTACAACTACTTGCAAAGAATCAGCATACATTAATCTCGGAAAAGAGCACAGTAAGGAGGAGAAAGATTTCTAATACAAAATTTTTAAAAAGATGAAAGAAGTAGTGAGGACGCAAGAAATGAAGTGAATAAGCATGGTGCAAAAGAAAGCGTGTTTGGTCTGTGGATGAGGGGGCCTGCCTCTCCTCCCAGTTACAGTTTTGAACCTTTGCCAGAACCCCTGATTTTTGAAGCTGCCTGTCCAAGGGAATGTGACCTAAAAGGATGATGTGGACATGGGCGAGAGGTGGAAGAGCCCTGACCACTTCCTGGGCAGACTCTGGCACAATTCTGACCAGGGATCTGAAAGGCAGATTTCTTACCACCTCAACCTTTCTGGACTGTCAGTCACATGACTACTGGTATTGATTGCATGTACCCTGTATGTACCTGGAACAGCCCAGACTGCTGGGTTATGCCTCCCTTCTAGCAGATGGAGTCAGAGAAAAACTTGAAGTACACCCTTGTAAGTAGGTTGTGCTACCTGCAGTCTCTTCAGTATTTCTCTGTCTCCAGCAGATGAAGGTGGCAGAACCTGCAGTCCTGGCTAATTGATTCTAAACAAAAAAAAAACAAAAAAGAGAGAGAGAGAGTTGCAGTGACAGGTGTCCTTTAAATTTGTTTGGCTGAAACAAAGTTTAAAAAAAGAGCCAGGCCTCCCGAGGAGCAGAGTCCTTTCTCCTCGGTGCTAGGCCTGCTGAGTGCATTGCCTTTCACTCCAGTAATACCAGGAGCAGCAGCCGATGAGTGACTGGGGGGGAATTTACCGGTGGGCCGGTCCCTCCCCCCCTGGCTCAGAGACAACCGCAGATTGTGCTCCGGTGAGGCCAACACGAATAAAAAAAAAAATAGAATCAGAACGCGTTGTTTTTTTGCAGCTGTTCTGCTCTTATTCGGCTTCCCGAGCTCCGGGGTTTATTTTCGCGACCTCCCCTCCTTGTTCAGCGTGGCAATGCCGCGCACTTCGGCCTGCAAATCCTGAGGGGAACCGGCAGCACGGCTCTCCAGAGCTAGTCTCTGCTCCCAGTGTCTTCCCGGGAATGAGGGCCGATCAGCGGGGACAGCTGGCGGCAGGGGGAGGCAGGCACATCAGTCCCATGGTGCGGGCGCCCCGATGCTGCCTCGTGGTACTCAGCCTGCCCCGCTCCCGTGGAACGCAAGAACAGCGGTCATTTTAGGAGCTTAAGATGCTGATGTAGACAGCTCAGCAGGGGGAGGGGATCTCCCTCCTCAGTTATTTCCACAGGATGTTTGGCCCCGGGTCTCCCCATGATTTATTTCCTGCTTTCCATGCTCCTGTGGGTACGCCCCCTCAGGAAAATTTAAAGGGCCAGCATCCTTTTTCAGCTGATTTTATTTTACTATTACATAAGGCTTATTTAGCTAGCCTTATGCCCATGGGAGATCCTGAGCACCCTCCATGGTGGCCAGGATATGGGCCCTCTCCTCCCATGCAGGTTCCTAGGCCGGATCCTCCTGAGGTCTCCTGGATTAGGGTGGCCTGGGAAGGGTCCGGTTCCGGGAACCAGGGGGCGGTTCCGCTGGCGGATCCACTTCAGGCGGACATGGATTAGGATTCTGAGCGTGTGGCCCCGGTGGAAGGAGATGATCCTCGGGTCCTTAGGCTCTTTCTTAGAGATGAGTTGGAGCCGATGATTCCACACGTCCTAGCGGAGTTGGGCATACCAGCTGGTCAAATGCCGATACCTCAGGATCAGGGCACGGTGGATCCGGTGCTGTCTGGTCTTCGTTGCCCGGCTAGGACTTTTCCTTTTCATCCTATGTTGCTCCAGCTAATGTTTTGGGAGTGGGATACTCTGGAAGCTAGCCTTCGTGTAGGCAGAGCTATGGAAAAATTGTACCCGTTGCCGGATGACTCTCTTGACCTCCTTAAGGTTCCCAAGGTTGATGTGGCCGTATCCGCAGTCAGCAAGCGTACGACTATTCCTGTGGTTGGGGCAGCTGATCTTAAGGACCCTCAGGATCGTAAGCTGGAAGTACTTCTCAAGTGTATCTTCGAAGTGTCGGCTCTGGGGGTTCAAGCAGCCGTTTGCAGTAGTTTAATGCAGTGTGTGAGTATCCGGTGGGTACAACAACTCCTGCGTGCCAGAGAGCTCTCCCCGGAGGAATCGGTTGATCATTTGGAGGCGGCGGTAGAATATGGGGCATTGCCTTGTACGATCTCCTTCGTACATCTTCACATACCTTGGCTTCTGCGGTGTCAGCCCGCAGGCTTTTATTGCTCCGTAATTGGTCGGCTGATGTTTCCTCCATATCGCAGCAGGGTGCTTTTCTGTTTCGGGGGAAATTACTTTTTGGAGATGATTTGGAGCAGCTCATTAAGTCCTTGGGGGACAATAAGGTGTACAAGCTCACGGAGGATAGGCCAAAAGCTTCCAGAGGTTTTGGCCCTTCCCGGTTGCGTTTTCAGGGGCAGCGCCATTTTCACCAGTCTAAGACAACTCCATTTGGCCAAACACAATTGTCCGGCAAGTCGCAGACCTGGTCTCACACCTTTCGTGGCCATAGACCCACCCGAGATGGTGGTGCCCCAGGGGCAATGGGAGTCAAGTCCTCCCAATGAAATAGCACTGGCCCACTCCCCTGTTCCGGTCGTTGGAGGGCAGCTGTCCCTGTTTTATGAGAAGTGGGTCAAAATAACGTCGGACCATTAGGTTCTAAACATTGTACAACACGGCTATGCCTTAGATTTTGCTCATCCCTTACGCGATCTACGCGATCTATTTCTACACGATCTATTTCTGGTGTCGCCTTGCGGGTCTCTGGAGAAAAGGTGCCAGGTCGCTCCGGTTCCTCTGAATGAACGAACGTGGAACCGGCAGGTATTCAATTTATTTTCTGGTTCCAAAGAAGGAAGGGTCCTTCCATCTGATTTTAGATCTGAAGAAGGTCAGCAGAGCTCTCAGAGTTCCCCGTTTTCGTATGGAGATGCTACGTTCTGTAATCGCTTCCGTCAGAGCAGGGGAGTTTTTAGCGTCCCTCAATTTGATGGAAGCATACCTACACATTGCAATTCAGAAGGACCATCAGCAGTATCTCCGGTTTATGGTCCATAGCAAACATTACCAATTTCAGGCACTTCCCTTCGGGCTGGCGATCGCTCCGTGCATATTTACCAAGGTGATGGTGGTTATGGGGCCAGTTCTCTGTTGCCAGGGGATCCCGGTCCATCCCTACTTGGACAACTGACTCATTCGAGCGAAGTCAAAGGAACTATGTGAGGGGGTGGTCAGCAGGGTGGTGCAGACACTTCGCGCTCTGGGTTGGATCATCAATGCGGACAAGAGCCAGTTGTCCCCTGCCCAAGTCCTGGATTTTTTGGGGGTGAGATTCGATACTCGGATTGGGAAAGACTTTCTAATGCAGGATCGGATAGACAAACTCATGTCGCAAGTTTGGCGTCTCTTGTCCCTGCTAGTTCCCAGGGTGTGAGACTATTTACAAGTTCTTGGTTCTATGGCGTTTACTCTGGAGTTGGTCCCATGGGCTTTTGCTCATATGAGGCCATTGCAAAGGGCTTTGCTCTCATGTTGGGACCCCAAGTCGGAAGTTTTTCAAGTTCCCCTACCCCTCCAGGAACCGGCCAGTTCCAGCCTACCTTGGTGGCTGACCCACGAACACTTGTCCCGGGGGATGGATCTGGAGGACCCTCAGTGGACTATTGTGACGACGTTTGCCAGTCTTTCTGGCTGGGGGGCAGTTTGCCAATCTCAGGCAGCCCTAGGTCAATGGACGCAGCAGAAAGCGCAATGGTCCATCAATCGTCTCGAGACCAGGGCAGTCCGCTTGGCCCTGCAGAGGTTCTTGCCTCTGGTTCATCGTCGATCGGTGAAAGTGCTCTCTGACAACGCAACGATGGTAGCATATATCAACTGACAGGGAGGCACAAAGAACCACCCCGTAGCAGCGGAGGCGGACGAGCTCATGGCCTGGGCAGAAACTCATCTGCTCAGGAAAGCGGCATCACACATTGCCAAGGTAGACAACATACAGGCAGATTTTCTGAGCCATCAGAGATTGGATCCCGGAGAATGGGAGCTGTCCGACGAGGCGTTCGCGTTGATATCTCATCGCTGAGGGATTCCCCATTTGGATCTACTAGCGACTCAAGGGAATGCTAAGGTGCCACGCTTGTTCAGTTGCAGAAGAGAGCACGGAGTGGAAGGGGTGGACACAAAACAAGTTACGCTACCCACAGGCAGCTCATTATATACTTTTCAGTTTTCATTACAAACAGACAGAACCTATCAATACATTATTCTTTGATTACCCACTTACTTGCATCATAATCTCATGACATTATCACCTTATGGAGCTAATCATGGATGGGGATGTCTGTTTGGTTTGTTTTTTTTAACTTAGCACCTCCTTCACAGCAGAAGTAAACTTTCACGGTACTGGACCTGAGTGCACGCCCAGGCATGTCGGTATTTGCCCGCACATCTCTTGGCCCTGCTCCGGAATTCCCATGTCTTGTCCACGCCACAACCATTTTTCGTTCCAAGCGAGATAGTCACATATCGGGAAGTGTGTGCACATGTGGGTGGCTATTTAATGTCCTTCATGCACACACATCTCCCGATGTTGGCATGCGCCCAACTTTTAAAATTCACCTCTTAATGTGGATTAGTGTGAATAAGACCTAAATACAGAACTTCTCTACCCCTTCCACCCCCAAATCCAGTTGATTTCTGAACGAACCCTATATTGAGGATGTCTTCATGTGTGCTGCAAGCTATGTATCTTCTGTTTGTAGCATCATTAGTGATTAGTGATTAGTCGGTGAAAGATACCTATGTTATTTCCCTAGCGCTGGGCCCCGTTATCAGCTAAAGATGTGCCTTTCCCAGTCACTTTAAATATTTCTAATAAGGTCGATAGTTTCTTAAAGTCTATGGATATAAGAGATTTGATGATGGTACTGATAGGCAGGGTAACAGAAGTATGTGCAAGCATTTCTAACTTTGGTGTCCTAAGTTTAATCTGACATCATTGCAGGAGCATGCTTTGTCTGCTGCTTCTTCCCAAAATCCAGATGGCGGTGGCATCAAGAGAGCAGTTCCCCATATCCATGAAGAGATAATAGTTTGTGTGGGTTGTAATAAAATATTCAGCCTAAAGAAACACAAGCAGGGTGTTTACATGGCATTTTCAGAGACGTGGGGTCTCAGAGACATAATGTTTGTATTTTAACACGGATTATGATGACATTATTTCGAGGTCTATGACAAATTTTGTGCCAGAAATGTTTTTTAAATCCAAAATTTGAGTTAATTGAGCTTTAAAGGTGAATTTTCGAAAGTTGTGCATGCATAAAATAGCATGTAAGTATGTACTATTTTAAAAACCTGAACATACATGCGTAAATCAGGGACCTCAAGTAAATTTACACATGTAAAAAAGGGGTGAGCTGGGGAGGGGCCAACATTTATGTGAGTAAGTTGTTATTTTAAAAGCAATTTACGCATGTAAATGAATGCACTTTACTTGTATTTATTTACTCCCTTGTTCGATATCCGGAGTAAGTGATCGTAAACATCTTAAAAGTGAAAAAATGCCTGGGTGGGGAGTATAGATAAAAAGGGGTGAACTGGTAGACTAATTGGTTATTTCATTGCCACGTGCATATTGGAACATTCCCTGGCTTACACGTGTAAAAAATGGCTTAAGGAGGCTAAATGAGTCTAAATAACGTGAGTAAAATCTACTTGCATATCCCTTTCAAATATGAAGTACAAATATGCAATTATATCATTTCTGCACACGTATCCAGCTAAATTCTGACTTAAACGGATGGATTTGAAATATTCCAATAAGTAGTGGCACTTAACTGGCTATATTCCAATTTATCCTGGTAAATAGCAGCAGGGCTACTTAGCCAGATAAGTCTGAAAAGCACTACTTGTCCATCTAAAATGCACTTTTTGGACTTATCTGGATATGTAGGATAGTCAGATAAGTCTGAAAGATCTATTTATCTGGCTATCAGATTTAGCCGAATATGTCGCACTTTTTAGACTTATCTGACTTTGCTGGATAAGTAGTGTTTTAAGACTTATATAGCTAAGTAGAGCTTTTTTTAGACTTTTCTGGGTATCTTATATATCCAGATAAGTCCAAAAAGCGCTAATTAGATGGACAAATAGTTCTTTTTAGACTTATCCATCTAAGCGCCACTACTCAGCCATAAATCGGATTTTATCCAGGTAACTGCTGCTGCTTATCCAAATAAGTCCAAACTTGTGCGACTTGTGGTTTTTGCATACATGAATATGTTTGCGCACATATGTACTCGCATTTTATAACCTGCAGGTATAATTTGCGTGCAGGTTATAAAATGCAATAGTATATACCGTACACGCTTAAATGAGAACATGTGAGCAATTTTGAAAGTTATTTTCCTTTTGAATAAAGTTGTGTTGTAAAAACTTCTTTATGGAAAATGCTAATAACTCTTTCCCATTATGTCTCGAGAAGAAACTTTCTTTTCATTACCATACAGGTGGAATATCATAATACTAATTTGTTTTGCAGGTTCTTTTGCACGACAACATTGTGTCCCCCTGAATTGCTGAGGCAAAAAAACAACAAAGGGACTACCTTACACCGTGGAAGATTTTATTAGAGGTGCCCGACTCGAACTGAGTTTCGCCAACAAGGCTGCATCAGGGGCTAAAAAAGTTAAAAAACAATCAATATTTTTTATATAAAAGGATTATTAAAACACTTCTGGTAACCCAAAATCTATATCATAAAAAACACTTTTTGCAAAAAGCATAAAGAAATACTTATTTCTATATTAAGCATTTTTCATAAAATGAACCATCATAAAAATGTAAAAGCATCCATTCATGACATGCATAACCAAACATTTTTATATTATCTAGCAAAATCTTAAAAATGTGCTTATCAATTTCTCATACATATGCGAACCAGCAAATCGTATATAATGGTAAAAAAGCGGGAATAATTACCTTTATGCTGTAAACAAACTCTCACCACAGTAAGAGTCAATATATCAATCTGTGTATTGATTGTTGCAATAAAACTAAACAAAAAACACAATTTAATGTTGTTTATACAAATTAATAATCATATATTATAAATTCTTATATATGATTAGGTTGACTTCATATTCTCAACAGTAAATTGAATATTGTGTTTACTCAAAACTAATGTAATCATATCCTTAAAAAATACATAATATTAAAATATATTTATAATTATATTAATTATCATTAGCACAGACATATGCAGTATGACAATGTATAGCATCATGAAACTAATAATGTATGCTCATCACTCTATAGGACAATATAGAAACTACCTTGTGATTTAAAGAAAGGGGGGGGAAAAAAGTCACTATATCAATTAAGATTTATGCTCAATCAAAAAAACATGATTAAGTGACAGCAAGTAGGTAAAAATTGTATATATACACACACATATTACTGATCTCAAAAAATTCTTTAACAGAATCACTTCAACTCTTAACATTCATTCGGGAGAGTCATAACTTTTCAAGGCAGCAAACAGCAAATGAACTCAGAGGGTTCATTCACTATGTATTTATTTATATAGTCACTCAGACAAAATAAAAAATGACATCACTTTCATCCAAATATGTCAGTCAAAATGTATTCTGCAGTCAAATCAATAAGTAAAATGCAAACTTTTAAAAATTCAAAAAACTAGATATTCAAACATACTTAAAAATGCTACAACCATTAATCAAAAAGCCTTAGAGATCTCTAAAAGGATTTATTCCATAATGATAGTATAAGCACTTCTTCAAGAAACATCGCACCAAACACTAGGACATCTCTTAATGCTATTCAATGATTAAGTAACAGCAGAGTGATAACAGAGCGATAAAACAATGTGTAAACCCCTTACTAATCTTAAAATCTTTACAACATAATTATCCAACCATTTCCACTCTTAGCATTCACACAAAGAAGAACCAGTCTTTACCTTACACTGTCAAAGAACAAATAATACTGCAACTAAGGGAGTTCATTAGCTGTATAGTCATTTATATAGTCAGCTCAAGACAAAACCACGCCCAAAAAACTATGATGTCATTTCCTTCCAATCATGTCATGTTTAATGACCAATTAGAACCATACAAATTGACACAATTTACAAATTGTCAGAGCCAGGGTGTAGTGTATGTATGTAGAGATCTCTAAGGCTTTTTGATTAATGGTTGTAGCATTTTTAAGTATGTTTGAATATCTAGTTTTTTGAATTTTTAAAAGTTTGCATTTTACTTATTGATTTGACTGCAGAATACATTTTGACTGACATATTTGGATGAAAGTGATGTCATTTTTTATTTTGTCTGAGTGACTATATAAATAAATACATAGTGAATGAACCCTCTGAGTTGCAGTACTGTTTGCTGCCTTGAAAAGTTATGACTCTCCCGAATGAATGTTAAGAGTTGAAGTGATTCTGTTAAAGAATTTTTTGAGATCAGTAATATGTGTGTGTATATATACAATTTTTACCTACTTGCTGTCACTTAATCATGTTTTTTTGATTGAGCATAAATCTTAATTGATATAGTGACTTTTTTCCCCCCCTTTCTTTAAATCACAAGGTAGTTTCTATATTGTCCTATAGAGTGATGAGCATACATTATTAGTTTCATGATGCTATACATTGTCATACTGCATATGCCTGTGCTAATGATAATTAATATAATTATAAATATATTTTAATATTATGTATTTTTTAAGGATATGATTACATTAGTTTTGAGTAAACACAATATTCAATTTACTGTTGAGAATATGAAGTCAACCTAATCATATATAAGAATTTATAATATATGATTATTAATTTGTATAAACAACATTAAATTGTGTTTTTTGTTTAGTTTTATTGCAACAATCAATACACAGATTGATATATTGACTCTTACTGTGGTGAGAGTATGTTTACAGCATAAAGGTAATTATTCCCGCTTTTTTACCATTATATACGATTTGCTGGTTCGCATATGTATGAGAAATTGATAAGCACATTTTTAAGATTTTGCTAGATAATATAAAAATGTTTGGTTATGCATGTCATGAATGGATGCTTTTACATTTTATGATGGTTCATTTTATGAAAAATGCTTAATATAGAAATAAGTATTTCTTTATGCTTTTTGCAAAAAGTGTTTTTTATGATATAGATTTTGGGTTACCAGAAGTGTTTTAATAATCCTTTTATATAAAAAATATTGATTGTTTTTTAACTTTTTTAGCCCCTGATGCAGCCTTGTTGGCGAAACTCAGTTCGAGTCGGGCACCTCTAATAAAATCTTCCACGGTGTAAGGTAGTCCCTTTGTTGTTTTTTTGCCTTGGCTACGTGGGACCGCCTTCCGATTCGCTTTATTGGACCTTCCCCTGAATTGCTGTCCATGTTCTTTGGAACCAATTCATACTTCTCAGCATGATGCATTGTGGCTTAAAGTATTGCATAGTCATTAGTCAATCACTCTGCTTCTGTGTGCAGTCATCCTGGTCATAGGGTAGACTAAAAATTCTCAACGATAGCATTGGGGTAGATTTTAAAAGGTGCGTGCGGGAGTAGATTTGTTCGCGCAACCCGGCGAGAACAAATCTACTCCCGATTTTATAACATGCGCGTGCCCCTGGAACGCCCCTGGGCCGGAACCACGCCCCCAGGCCCTGCCCCAGGCCCTGCCCCCGGAATACCCCCGATGATGTGCCGCCGCGACATGCGGCGGCACATCATCGGGGGTGCACAGCATCGGGGGTGCACATCATCGGGGGTGCACAGCATCGGGGGTGCACATCATCGGGGGTGCACAGCATCGGCGGTGCACGCAAGCCCCAGGACTTACGCGCGTCCTGGGGCTTGCGTGCACCGCCGAGCCTATGCAAGATAGGTTCGGCATGCGCAGGGGGTGGAAGGGGCAGCTTTTCGGGGGTTACGCGCGGATCCCTTTGAAAATCTGCCCCCTTATGTGTAACTTTTGCATACAACATCCTGTTTCCAACAGTGGCCAATCCAGGCTACAAGTACCTGGCACGTACCCAAAAAACTAAGTCTATTCCATGCTGCTGATGGTAGTAATAGCAGTGGCTATTTTCTAAGTCAACTTGATTAATAGCAGGTAACTGACGTCTCCTCCAAGAACTTATCCAAACCTTTTTTAAACTCAGCTACACTAACTGCACTAACCACATAAGAACATGCCATATTGGGTCAGACCAAGGGTCCATCAAGCCCAGCATCCTGTTTTTAACAGAGGCCAATCCAGGCCATAAGAACCTGGCCAGTACCCAAAAACTAAGTCTATTCCATGTAACCGTTGCTAATGGCAGTGGCTATTCTCTAAGCGAACTTAATAGCAGGTAATGGACTTCTCCTCCAAGAACTTATCCAATCCTTTTTTAAACACAGCTACACTAACTGCACTAACCACATCCCCTGGCAACAAATTCCAGAGTTTAATTGTGCATTGAGTAAAAAAGAACTTTCTCCGATTAGTTTTAAATGTGCCACATGCTAACTTCATGGAGTGCCCCCTAGTCTTTCTACTATCCGAAAGAGTAAATAACCACCTCTATCATATCCCCCCTCAGCCATCTCTTCTCCAAGCTGAAAAGTCCTAACCTCTTTAGCCTTTCTTCATAGGGGAGCTGTTCCATTCCCCTTTATCATTTTGGTTGCCCTTCTCTGTACCTTCTCCATCGCAATTATATCTTTTTTTAGATGCAGCGACCAGAATTGTACACAGTATTTAAGGTGGGGTCTCACCATGGAGCGATACAGAGGCATTATGACATTTTCCGTTTTATTCATCATTCCCTTTCTAATAATTCCCAACATTCTGTTTGCTTTTTTGACTGCCGCAGCACACTGTACCGACGATTTCAATGTGTTATCCACTATGATGCTTAGATCTCTTTCCTGGGTGGTAGCTCCTAATATGGAACCTAACATTGTGTAACTTCAGCAAGGGTTATTTTTCCTTATATGCAACACCTTGCACTTATCCACATTAAATTTCATCCACCATTTGGATGCCCAATTTTCCAGTCTCACAAGGTCTTCCTGTAATGTATCACAATCCGCTTGTGATTTAACTACTCTGAATAATTTTGTATCATCTGCAAATTTGATTACCTCACTCATCGTCTTCCTTTCCAGATCATTTATAAATATATTGAAAAGCACTGGTCCTAGTACAGATCCCTGAGGCACTCCACTGCCCACTCCCCTCCACTGAGAAAATTGTCCATTTAATCCTACTCTCTGTTTCCTGTCTTTTAACCAGTTTGTAATCCACGAAAGGACATCGCCACCTATACCATGATTTTTTACTTTTCTTAAAAGTCTCTCATGAGGAACTTTGTCAAACGCCTTCTGAAAATCCAAGTACACTACATCTACCGGTTCACCTTTATCCACATGTTTATTAACTCCTTCAAAAAAGTGAAGCAGATTTGTGAGGCAAGACTTGCCCTGGGTAAATCCATGCTGACTTTGTTCCATTAAACCATGTCTTTCTATATGTTCTGTAATTTTTTATCTTTAGAACAGTTTCAACTATATTTCCTGGCACTAAGACAGGCTAACCGGTCTGTAGTTTCCCGGATCGCCCCTGGAGCCCTTTTTAAATATTGGGGTTACATTTGCTATCCTCCAGTCTTCAGGTACAATGGATGATTTTAATGATAAGTTACAAATTTTTACTAATAGGTCTGAAATTTCATTTTTTAGTTCCTTCAGAACTCTGGGGTGTATACCATCCGGTCCAGGTGATTTACTACTCTTCAGTTTGTCAATCAGGCCTACCACATCTTCTAGGTTCACCGTGATTTGATTCAGTCCATCTGAATCATTACCCATGAAAACCTTCTCCATTATGGGTACCTCCGCAACATCCTCTTCAGTAAACACCGAAGCAAAGAAATCATTTAATCTTTCCGCAATGGCCTTATCTTCTCTAAGTGCCCCTTTAACCCCTCGATCATCTAACGGTCCAACTGACTCCCTCACAGACTTTCTGCTTTGGATATATTTTTTAAAGTTTTTACTGTGAGTTTTTGCCTCTACAGCCAACTTCTTTTCAAATTCTCTCTTAGCCTGTCTTATCAATGTCTTACATTTAACTTGCCATCGCTTATGCTTTATCCTATTTTCTTCTGTTGGATCCTTCTTACCCCACATTTTCAAACTGAACTTAGGTACATAGGTTTGCTTTGAAAATGCTCAACTGCCTTTCACTGCGCACTAAATAACCTGCGTAAAGTTACAGCTGCTTTTCACAGAATTAATTAATGCGTATACTTTAAAAAAAAAAAAAAAAGGTGGCATGTAAATCCTAACTCCTCTGCCTGGAATGCCTATGTGCAGTACGTGTAAACGTAATTGTGAAAGCGGGGTACATCCATATATTTTATGCATAAAGAGCCCTAGGAAATTTTAGAAAAGCCATTTATGTGTATAAATGAGCTTGAAAATTCAACCTATATTGTTCCATGCTGCTATTATCCATCTGGCTAATTTTAAAAAGAATGTATGCGTGCCCACGAACAGTCATATTGGCACGTGAGCCGAGATACACTACAATTTTATATCTTGTGCACACATACGCGTATCATTTAAATACCCCAGCCGCGCATATGATCTTAAGATGTGGCTCGAGTAAATGTCCCGCCCGTATTACCACCAAGGCTTTTATGCGCATACGCTCACACTGGGGTAAACCAGTTTTTTTTATGAGAGAGAGAGAGAGAGACAATATGAAACTATATATATCTACCACTGAAAGAGGGGCACTTTCAACTCAGGGTGGGCTTGGGGAGGGGGTGCAGTGTTACATTGGTGCTCTACAGATCCTTGCACCTTGGTCATGGGGGAGGGAATGAAGGACTTGAACAGGTTAATGTAAATCGGTTATTTACTCTCTCAGACAATAGAAGGACCAGGGGGCACTCCAGGAAGTTAGCAAGTAACTCATTTAAAACAAATCAGAGAAAATTCTTTTTCACTCACTGCATAATTAAGCTCTGGAATTCATTGCCAGAGGATGTGGTTAAGGCAGTTATTGTAACTGGGTTTAAAAAAAAAGTTTGGATGAGGTTCTTATGATTCAAACGCACCCCGAGCTGAAAGTGCCCCTCTTATAGTGTCATATTCTCTCTCTCTCTCTCTCACTCCCATAGGTATATATGGTTGAAAATCCCCTAAAATGTAAGATCTCCAGACTTGTCCCTCATTAGGACTAGCAGTAAAGTTCTGCGGATAACAGACTGGCATGTGCCATGGCCAGCTTTTTCTAAAATTTGTGGCTTTTTAAGGCTCGTGCTTTATGGAACTGTTTTTGCATGAGCAACGCTTTTAAAATCTTCCTGTGTAGAGCAATGTAAGCTAACAGACATCACTTTCTCTTACAAGGCCCATGACGTCCATTGAAAGCAGTATATATAACATTATATATAACAAATACTGCACAGCACATCATGTGAAATGGTAAATTCATCTCTTTCCATTTTTTATCCAGCAAAAGAGACGAAGAGTCATTTTCAGTAGTCTATGCAAGTCAGTTCATCTAAACTTACAGCAGTGTTTTATAAACTGTGTATTGGGAGCTGCGTATTTGTGATCCAAAAGTAGGTGCTTATATTTCAGTACACACATGTATTTGTAATGCGGGGAAACTGCTTACTTTCTCTAGTCATTTTAGGAAAATTAGGTGCATGTATTTTACCCATGTAATAATTGTAATATGTGTGCATAATAACCCCCAGCTAGGCACGAAGGCATATATTTTGCAGGTATTCCCCTGAAAAAAATGCTTGTGCGGGTACTTGGAATCACCATTTCACTCATTCCTACACCAGTTCACCCTGACTTCACCCCCATCCCCCACTACCACGGTCTCCCACCCGAAGATTGCAGACAAGTGCAATTTCACTTCCACTACTTAATTAGCAGGTGTAAAAAACGTATGGACAAGTCTGGTAATACCGCTTACAAAACAGCAAGCTGTGTGCACACGTCCAAACTCCACCTTGGACTGCCCCAAATCAATCACCCCTTTCACACCTCCTGGCTACACCCCTAGTAAACTGTGCGCATACTCCGGGCTCTTGCCAAATACCGCTTACACGGGTAACTTACAATCTCATGCACAACAATGCTTTGGGAATGTCCCCCTTCATGTTCATTTGCAGTTGGTTGGGTACAGAAAAGTGGTTGCTCGTGGCACTTGCCTTGAGCGGAATTAGGTGGAACTCGGTCGGTTTCTTACCTTTCTTAGTGTTTACAACTTCTAGAGCACTTTCTCCATCTCCGAGTTCTCCTCTCCTTTCCTGCAGACTCCAAGCTGGTTTCTCACCTCCGGTACTGCCGTGACTTGCTCCTCCCTCCTCACACCTCTGCTGCTCCTGTGATGAAGGAATCTGTCACTTCCTTTCCCCCCCCCCCCCCCCCTTCTTCTCTCTTTCTGTGGTATGCGAGAGCAGGCTGCACCCTCCCCCCCCACCCCCTATTCTTCTCCTGATTTCGTGCTGTCAGGGAAATATCTTACCCTCTGGCTAAGAGCAGGGAAGCGGATGCCTCGCAGGCTGCTGTGTCAGCGAGCAGGAATCCCGGGCGCAGGGCGAGCAGCACCACTCGGCAGCATTGCCCTCCCCGAGCCGGCGCAGGGAATTCCTGCTCGCTCACAGCGCATTGCCTCCTCCGCTGTCCTTAGCTGGCACCTCAGCAACAACGCCCTTTTTTTAGCCTGCGCCGCCTTGGCTTTGCTAATTTGATTGAGGGTTTCTTCTGGGGCCGGAGTTTCCGGGAGCCTGTGGCAAAGTCGATGCGGATTCCCTGCTGGGTGGCAAGGCAGCGTTTCCCTATCAACAGGAGCCCTGTGACAGCTTGAAAAACTTCCTCCCATCACCACGTGACACTGCTGTGCTGTGTGATCTCTGCTAAATGCCCACTGATGGCACCGAGAGTTCACCTCTTTCTGCTGGGTAGCAAGGTAAATGCCCACTGATGGCACCGAGAGTTCACCTCTTTCCGCTGGATAGCAAGGTAAATGCCCACTGATGGCACCGAGGGTTCACCTCTTTCCGCTGGATAGCAAGGTAAATGCCCACTGATGGCACCGAGGGTTCGCCTCTTTCCGCTGGATAGCAAGGTAAATGCCCACTGATGGCACCGAGGGTTCGCCTCTTTCCGCTGGATAGCAAGGTAAATGCCCACTGATGGCACCGAGGGTTCGCCTCTTTCCGCTGGATAGCAAGGTAAATGCCCACTGATGGCAC
Organism: Rhinatrema bivittatum; assembly: GCF_901001135.1. Lineage (NCBI taxonomy): Eukaryota > Metazoa > Chordata > Amphibia > Gymnophiona > Rhinatrematidae > Rhinatrema > Rhinatrema bivittatum. The sequence goes on from NC_042618.1 coordinate 474,438,839, forward strand.
CGAGGGTTCGCCTCTTTTCCGCTGGATAGCAAGGTAAATGCCCCACTGATGGTACCGAGGGTTCGCCTCTTTCCGCTGGAGGGAAGACCACACAGGGTTGCTGTATGGGGCCTGAAGAGTTGTTTTGCCCTATTTATTCAGGGCCGGTGCTGGCTTTTCTGCCGCCCTGTGCAAACAATTACTGTGCTGCCCATTCATTCATTCTCTGTCCAGGGCCCACGAAAAAAAAAAAAAAAAATAAAGCCCAGCTCCCTTCAGTGGCACAAACTTTAAAAACCTGAGCCCACCATCCCCATTCCCCTGAACCCATGGCTGGCGAGCCTTATAGCCTTGCACACCGCATGCCCTTCCCCCGCCCCATTCCACACACACAGGTAAGAGTTATGCATTTATATTTTACATGAAAAGTATCAAAGTACAGAGTTCTGAGGTAAAACTATCCCTTACATTGGGGGGCGGATTTTAAAACGAGCGCGAATAGCCTACTTTTGTTTGCGCTCCAGGCGCAAACAAAAGTACGCTGGATTTTAGTAGATACGCGCGGAGCCGCGCGTATCCGCTAAAATCCTGGATCTGCGCGTGCAAGGCTATCGATTTCGTATAGCCGGCGCGCGCCGAGCCGCGCAGCCTACCCCCGTTCCCTCCAAGGCCGCTCCGAAATCGGAGCGGCCTAGGAGGGAACTTTCCTTTGCCCTCCCCTCACCTTCCCCTCCCTTCCCCTACCTAACCCACCCTCCCGGCCCTGTCTAAACCCCCCCCTTACCTTTGTCGGGGATTTACGCCTCCCAGAGGGAGGCGTAAATCCCCGCGCGTCAGCGGGCCTCCTGCGCGCCGGGACGCGACCTGGGGGCGGGTCCGGAGGGTGCAGCCACGCCCCCGGGCCGCCCCGGGCCGTAGCCACGCCCCTGGAACGCTCCTGACACGCCCCGAAAATGCCGCGCGGTTCGGGCCCGCCCCCGACACGCCCCCCGACACACCCCCTCCGAAAACCCCGGACTTACGCGAGTCCCGGGGCTCTGCGCGCGCCGGTAGGCCTATGTAAAATAGGCTTCCCTGCTCGCATAAATCCGCCCGGTTTTGGGCGGATTTACGCGAGCAGGGCTCTGAAAATCCGCCCCTATATTTATATGTCATGCACTGCTGTGATCCAACCAGAAATCCCTGCAAAAAACACACTTGGACCCTATATGATATTAGGCCTGTTGCAATGTATGTTGGGTGTGGGCTCGACCCTCTGAAAGCCCAAATACACTAATACACTTCCTATT